>NW_025953922.1:0-207533 GCF_022497035.1 Daldinia vernicosa
AAAATATTATTAAAAAAGATATATTTAAAGATTTTATTTTAATATTATAAAATAATTAATTTTATATTTTTTAATTTATAATTATATATATTATAATTTTATTATATATATTTATTTATTTATTATTATATATCCATTATAAGATTTAAATTAAAATTATTTAAAAGAAATATTAATTATTTAATTTTAAATTAAATAAAATTATTTTTTATTTTTATATTTATATAAACTACATTATTATTTTATTAAAAAACTATTATTTAATATTTATTAATTTATTTATTAATTAAAAAAATAATATATTAAATAAATTTTTTAATTATATATCTTTTATTTTATTTTAATTAAATAAAATATAATTTTTATCTTTTATTAATAAATAAATATTAAAATACTTAATTATACCTTTTTATTATAAATAAATCTTATTCTTTAAATTTTTAATATTTATAAAAAAATATTTAAAATAAAGATTTATTATTTAAATAAATTTATATTTATTTAAAATATAAAATATATTTTATTATATTATTAATTTAATCTTTAAGTTTAAATTATATTTTTAAATAATTTTAAATAAATTTAATACGTTTATTTTTTAATTATTATATTAAAGTAATATTATAACATTATATTATAAATTAAAAATTAATAATATATATTATATCTTTAATAATTAATAAATTAAAAAGGTTTTATAAAATGTTTATAAAAAAACGTAAATATTTTTAAAATATTTAATAAATTTAAAAACTTTTATTTATAATAATTTTTATATTAATTATATAAATTTTATAAAAGTAAACCTTTTTATATTTTCATTTTTAAATAATAAAAATAATATTATTAATATAATTAAAAAATTTATTAAAATAATTATTAATATAAATATAATAAATTTAATGTTAAAATTTATTTAAAAAGTTATTATATTTATATATTTATTTATAAATATAATAAAAACTTTATAATTTAAACTTTTTAATTATTTAAGTTTAAAATTTATGGTTTTATAAAAGATTATTAATTTTAATAAAAGAAAGAAATAATTATATAATTAAAGGAAAACTTATATTTAAATTATTAAATAATTTAATGCGTTTTAATATTTTATATTAATAATCCATTTTAATTTATAATAAATAATTTTTATAAAATATATTTTATTAAAATTTTATAAAATTAAAAAAAGATTATAAAAATATTATTTAAATAATAATAAATTATATATTAATTGTATTTTAAAGATAAAGGTAATTTTAATATTTAAAAATAATATTTAATATATTTATAAATATTATATATTTTAAAATCTTTTAAAGGTTAATAAATAATTATATATTAATATTATAATATTATTTTATTATTTTTTAATAATTTATTTATATACGTTTTATTAAGTATTATATTTAATTTAAAAAAACTTATAAATCTTAATTATAAATAATATATTTAAATATAACTTTTTAATAAATATAATTATTAAAAATATATTTAAAAAAACTTTTATTAATAATAAAAATTAAAATAAAAATATTTAAAACGTAATTTTTATATTAATTTAAATTTTAATTATTATTATTTAAATTTATAATAAATATAAATAAATTTAAAATAATATTAATATTAATAAATAAATAAAATAATTTAAATTTTATTTTAATTTTTAAAATTACATAATTATGTTTAATATTATTATCTTTAAATATATTATTATAATTATTATTATTATTATTAAAAAATAAAAAACGATTGTTAAAAATGTCGTTATTGTTAAATTTATTTTTTTTTTATTATTATCATTATTAAAATTATTATTATTATAATTGTAATTATTATTAATATTAAATTCCAATTATTTAATATATGGTAAAAAAATTTAATTATTAACGTAACATTTATAAATAAAATATTTAATATTATTATCCAATTTTATTTACTTAATATATAATAAAAAAAATTAATTTTTATTTAAATATTTGTTATTATTTTTTTTATTGTTTTTTTTGTTATTATTTTCTTCGATATTATCTTTTTCGATATAATTATAATCTTTAAATATTTTATTATAAAAATATTTTTTACTGGCAACCTTTTAATTATTAATAACTTTAATTATTAAAAAAATTAATTATTTTATTTTTTTTATTTTTTATTTTTATATTAAATTACCTTTTTTATTTATTTTAAAATAAAATATAAAATATAATTTATTATTAATATTATTAATAAACATTTTAATAACATTTTTAATAAAAAGAGCTTAAATAAATTAAATAAATATTAATTTAATAAAAATATAAAAAAATAAATAATAAAAGTAATTATAAAATAAAATATACACCTTTGTATTTATATTATAATACTTTTTAAATAAAATAAAAAAATATAATATAAATTTATATTAATTTATTTATAAAATATTAAGTTTTAATATAAAGATAAAAAAATTATTATTTTATAATAAATAATAATTTTTATAAAATAAAATTTTATTATTTAAAATATTATAAATAATATTTAAAATTTTTTTTATAATAAATTAATATATTTAATTATTTTTTAATTATATTTAAATAATAATAGGTATTATATAAATTAATTTAAATTTATTTAATTATATTATAATAATGTAATAAGTTTAATTTAAATTAAAAAAAAAATTGGTATAATAATTTAAATTAACGTTTATTATATCTTTTTAAAATTAAGGTATAAATTAAAGAAAAATTTAATTATTAAAATTAAAAATAATAAAATTAATATTAAGAATTTAAAAATAATTTAATATAATAATAAAAATTTATAATTAAAATTAATATAATTAAATTTAAGGATATAAAAATAATAAATATTAATAGGTATAATATAATTTTAAAGTATATATTATTAGGTAATAAATGGATTTAAAAAAGTAAAAAGATATAATTTAATAATATAACTTTTATTTATATGTTAAATATTTTTAATAATAATATAATAAATATAATAAATTATAATATAATATAAAAAACTATTATTAATTATATATAAGGTAATTAATGGATATATTAACTTATAATTAAAATGAAAAACTTAAATAACTTTTTAAATTTTATTAAATTTATTATTAAAAGGAAATTATATAAATAAATATTAACATTTTAAATTTATTTTAATATAAAAAATAAAATAAAAAAAATAAAAAATTATAATAAATTATTAATTAAAAAAAATAACGTTATAATAATTATAAAATTAAATTATATTATTAATATTTTTAATTATTAATATTTTTAATTATTAATAAAAGAAAAATTATAATATTTATTTTTAAAAGATATATTTACGTAAAAATTATTTTATTTAATTAAATAAATAAATAAAATAAATTTAATAAAGATATTTTTATATAAATAACATAATTAATAATTTTAATATAAAATTAAAAAAAAATTATTTATTTAATAAAAAAATTAAATTAAAAAAATAATTTAAATATTATTTTATTAAATAAACGTTAACTTATATAAAAATTTATTAATAATATAAATTAATAAAATTATAAAACTTATAAATTTATAAAATTAATAAAGTTATATTAAATAAATATTAAATTATTTAACATTTTAAATATTACTTAATTATTAAAATATAAATTTAAAAATAAAACTTAATAATTTTTAATAATAATTATTAATAATAATTTTTATTAATTATAATAATTATATATTAATTAATTTTAATTACTTATTTATATAATTTTACAACTTATTTTTTTTTATTCTTTATAATATTTTTTTAATTATTTTACTATATTATTATAATTAATGCTTTATTCTTTTAATTAATTTTTTACTTTTTAATTTATTAATATTATTCCCCGATTTATTATTATTACTCTTTAATTTACTATTATTATTCTTTTCCTTAAAATCCGTTAATCTTACATCTTTTTTATCTTTAAAATTACGTTTATTTTCTTCTTTATCTTTTTTTTTATTTCTCGTATATTAAATACTATTTTATAATATAAAAAAATTTTTTATACATAAATTAAAACGGTTAAATTAAAACAACTTCGCAATTAAATTAATAATAACTTATAATTATTACGTAATTAAATTAATAATAACTTATAAACCCTTTATAATTAAATTAATAATAATTTATAATTATTATATAATTAAATTAATAATAACTTATAAACCTCCCGCATTTTTATAATTTATTTACAATATATCTTTATTATTAAAATTAAATAATAAAAATTCCATTTAAATATAAATTAAAACTTTATTCGTAAATAAATATTTATACTTAACTCATTTATTACTTTTTATTCTTAATATATATTTATTAAATATTTTATAACAGATTTTTTATAAAATAATATAAAAAAGTAAAATAACATAATAATATATACGCCTTATTTACACATTTTTAACTTCATTTAACTTTTATTTTTAAATATATATATAATAAAAAAATAAAAAAAATATTATATATATATATAACATTTATAATAATAATAATATTTTACTTTAATCTTATTATTATTATATATAAAATATTTTTTAAATTAATATTAAACTTAATAAAAACGTTTTATAAAAAAAACTTTACTTAATTTTTTAAAGATAATATTATTAATAAATTTTATTTAAATATTTAAAAATAAAACCTATTATTTATTACATAAATTAAAATTCTTTATTATTTATATATAAAACTTTTATATTATAAATTAATAATATTATTTATTATATATTATATATAATAAAAAAAAAAGATATTAATTAATATATTAAATAATATTTTATTTTAAAATTAATATTAATTTATTAAAAATTATTAACATATTTTATTATATTATTTAAAATTTACCTTATAATTTACGTTTATAACTTTATAAATAATAAAATTAATATAATTTTTTTTAAATTTATTATAAAAAAAATATTTTTAATAAAATTTTATAAAATATAATTAATATTTATTTAAATTTAATATATATAATATTAAAAAAAATTAATTTTATAATTAACACATTTATACTAAATTTACTTAATTAAACATATTTTTATAGATTTTTTAAAGTTTTTTTTTTTTACTTTTATTTTTTAACTTACATTATACTTAAAATAAAATTAAATTATATTTTTTTTATATAATATAAATATAATATATAATTAAATATTAATATAAACTAATAAATATTATTATTAATAAACTTTAACTTATAATTAAAACTATAAATAAAATAATATTATATAATAATTTATATTTATATTTAAAACTTAAATTTTATTTTAAAAATTTAATAAATTTTTTAATAAATTTTTAAATAAATAAAAAAAACATCTCCTCTTTTAATTAATTAATATTACTTTAAAAATAATAAATATTTACCAAATTATTAAAAATATAAAATTATTTAATTATAAATTAAAAACCTTTAAAATTTTTAATATTATTTAAATATACCATTATATTTCTTTTAAAAAATTTAAAAATTTAAATATATTTAATATAAAAAAATAATAAAAACTAAAAAAAAATATAAAATTAAATTAAAAAATAAGATCCGTTATTTATATAAATAAAATACTACCTTTTTTTACTTATAAACTTAATTAAAATTTATTTTTTAAATATTTTATATTTATTTAAAATAAAAAAATTTATAAATATATATAATTATAAATTATAAACATATATATATTTTTTAATATTAAATAATAATTAAAAATATAATTATATAAAATAATAATATTATATTAAATATTTTATTTTATTTTAAAATTATTTTAATTTAAATTATTATTAAACTATTATTACGTAAATTATTAAATAAATATATAACTATTAAAAAAGCCTTATTTTTTTAATTAAATTAATTTAAACATTTAATAATAAGAAATATTTATATTTATAAACCATAAAATTTTAAAAATAACTTTAAAAATCTTTAATAAATAATAAAATATTTTATTAAACTTTTATATAATAATTTAAATATTAATAACTTATTACTAAATATATTAAAAATATATAATTAAATAATTTAACAATTATTAAAAAATAAATTAAATATTTAAATATTTTTTAAATATATCTTAAATATTATTATATATTTTAATATTATAAATTATTTATTAATTAATAAATTAAAATAAATATTATATTTAAAAATTAATTATAAAAATTAAATAATAAAAAAAACGTTTAAAAATTTATTAATAATATATAAAATATTATAATAATTACATATAATAATTTAATAATTTAAAAATTATTTAATAAAAAAATTAACATTTAAATAATTATAAATAATTATTATATAATTAAAAAATATATAATATATTTAAATAATTTAACTATTAAAAAAAAATTAACAATTAAAAAAATTAATAATTTAAAATTTTTAATTATTATATTATATAAACGTTAAGATTATAAAACGGTTAAAAAATTTTAAACTATAAATATATGGAGAAAATTTTTTAAGTATCGTTTAATCATTTATAATAACCAACCGAACTTGGTATGGTACTAAACTGTACATTAGCGAAACTATATTTTGTCAAGTCGTAGCTACCTTAAACCTTGCCTTAGACCGGCTCGCCTGCTTTGCCGGTAGCATTGGCAAATGGGATTGCGTCCTGCAAATCTGGCGTAAGAGCCTTAAAGACAACACAGCAACCTTCTTCGAATTCAACCCGATGTGCTTTAACGTCGGACTTCTAACCAACCTTGCCTACGCTCTTCTCTCTCACAGCTATGTACACCCATTAACGGCTGTTCAAACGTACGGTATATCCCTCAGTACCCCTCAGTATCCCTTGGATCAACTACGATCCAATCCTTCGCTCGTTCATTTTCACCCACTCCTTCACCCTCACCCTCACCCTCACCCTCCACTTCGCAAACCCAAGCCCCAAGAAGAACGGGACCGATCATTATATTAGACCTGGACTTATTATCCCCGCTACCCGCTACCCGTCACCCGAACTCCGTCAAACACGCCAAAACACGTCAAACAACTTATACCTATTAGACTTCTTGTTACCTTTAGGTACTCGAGTCATATAGGCCTCTTGTTAGCTCCAGCCCTACGCTATATTACAAAGCTGGTCGTTCTGGATGTCCCGTCTGGTTACCGCTGTCCGCCCCGTTCCCCATAATCGGTACACTTACTCAGTGGCTACCATTGCTTCCTTGCATTGCGTATGCCGGTCCTTGTTCACCTCTGCACCGAGCCGAGAGACTAAAGGCCGTTGTGACACCACAATCAACGTCCCTCTTAGTTGGCAAGTTACTGCGACGTGCGTAGAAGACATTTGACGGGTTCTTACCACTGTCCTTCCGCGCGAGACGACCGCCTCAATCTCGCCATTCTCTTCCTGAATATTACACGAAACCTGTTCTAGGGCCAGCTTGTATGACTTATCCACCTATCCGACGGTGACAGCGGGATCTCGGTCATACAATACTCGGCTATCCAGAGACACCTCGTTGGCTCGTCTACTTGAGCCTTTCCGTAACCGTCCTAAACAGCCGACTGCTAATTCAGTCGCGAAGCACGAATTTCGGAACTTGCCATCCCATTAGATTTACTTGTAGAGCTCTGCTGGGACACGACATCCTGCTCGTCCCCGGGTTTTTGTTGGCGCCCTCCGAAACAAGCATTTAGCTGGTGCTATTTGACTCTTAAAAAGTCTTGGCTTATGGGTCGAAGTTGGATCTTTTCGTTGAACAGCAGTAGCATCCTCCAGTAGTGGACATCGAATCAAATGGAGCAGACTTTTATGACTATCCACAGTTAGTACCCCTGATGCTCAGGCATGACGGAGACACGATCTTCCAAGGCAACACGCTCCACCTTGCGCCGTTCATACTCAACTAGTTAAGCCGCGACTAATAATTAATACTCTACAGACCTGTCGCCCGACGCCAATATCCTCTTTGTTTCTGAGTCCGTCGTCGATATTCTAGGGTACCAGCCGCAAGCTGTACAAGGCAAATCATGCTTCGATTACTTCCACCCGGACGAGGTCCCATTCGCCCGCTCCGTACACAGCAGGGGCGTCCTTCTCGACAAAGCCGCAGTTTTACACTACGCCCGGATTATGTCGAGTAGTGGCCAATGGGTAAGCTGCGAGTGTTGCTTTACGATAGTTCACGATGTTTTGGTGGCTTGCACAAGTATCTATAGACGTGGTGAAAGAAGCAAGAGTATGTTCCAGATGCCTTATCACGTCGTAGATCAGGTCGTGCTAGCTACTAACGGTCACCCAGGACGAGCGATTGAAGCACCCCATATCCGGCGAATATTCTCATCGTCGCCGAGAGACCCCCGGTATCATATGCTTGAGCACCTATCGCCTAAATTCAAGATGCAACCTATGGAGAGGGAGCCACGTGCCGCTCTCATACTCAACAGGTTTACTAGGACTTTGACGGTGATGTTCGCAACTAACGCCGTTTCTTCGATTCTTGGCGTGAGACCGGATCAAATTAAGGATAAAAGCTTCTACGAATGCATTGCAGAGAACTGCCTAGCAGATGCCATTAAGTGCTTAGAAAGCGCCAAGGCCAACGACTCTATTGCTTATCTTCGATTTTGGTATCGTGATCCCCGAAGGGAGGAAGATTTTGAAGAAGAGGACGACGAAGACGATGAAGACGATGAAGAGGACGACGAAGATATAGAGAATGGGCATCATGATGAACTATCTAAGGATAACGATGAGAAGTTAGATGGCCACGTTCATGCTGAAAACGCTATGGACGTTGACTTCGACGAAAGTTACGGCATTAAGATAAAAACCGAGGCTGGCGTTAGCCCAGAGCTCTCCAAAGCTGACATTCTCGCTAATGGAGAACCTCGGGCCTTTACACGGTCATATCAAACGTCAGGAGTAGCCTGCCACCAGATTCCCAATTCAGCTATGCGGGCAAATAGGCGACGGAGGAGGAACCGAAACCCCATTCCTACGTTTGAACTCGAAGCCGTTGTGTCATGCACCTCGGACGGTCTCGTGGTTGTGCTGAGAAAAGCTCGACCACCAATCCCTTCTCTCCATCCGCCTTTACTTCCTATCGATTTTGAGAATGGTCTCTTTGCCGCGCCTTGGAGCGAGCAACCTATTCGTCCTTATTACCCCCCAGAACATTTCTACACGTTCCGGCCGCCCCTTCTGCCACAATATATGCCTCTACGGGAACATGTAAAGGCAGCGGGAGGGCCGCCAGTTGAACAGCTTATGAAGTCGATCCGAGACGTGGCCGTATTTGCATGGGCGCTCGTAGGCATCAACGGGAATTACGCAGCGTACAGCCGCGGAGTACCAAGGGAGAGCTCGCAGCCTCATGACGAATTACCAACATCGGATTCCAAAGCACCAACGTCGTCGCATATTGGGTTTGAATCACAATCATCCCAACAATCGCAACATTGGGGAGGTCGTTCTCCGCCTGAATGTCGTCTGATCGAATCAAATATGCCCTCGGACGGAGGTTACGCGTCCGGCTTTAATGCCGAGGTATCACAGGGAGGTTACGGTTCTACTTCAACAGAGTATAACAATAGGAGTCCTGGTTACTCAAGCATACCGGCGTGGCCGCACCCAAGGTCGTACACGCCTGCGACCGAATCCTGGCACCCATATGCTCAAACACAGCAACCATCTCTGCCTCCATCGTCTGGGTTCAACCAGCACTCGGCAGAACCATGGGCAGAAGCGTCGGCTTCGTATTCTAGGCAGCATGCCAATAATCAGGCAATACACACAACACAGGCGCACGGATTTAGAGATAACTCACGAGATTACAGAAACATATGGTCATAGAGTCAAAGACCTAGAGTATTTATTTTAAACTTTTGTGTATTAATGAAGCGGTTACCACTAGCAGAGGTCTGGTTCTTGGGCCCGGCTAAGGCGTTCTGGAATAATCATCAAGAGGCATGAGCTAGGGTGGCGCATATTTAGTAGGTCATCATATTATGCGACACCTGGTTTACATGAGAGACGGTATCTGCATACGGGGCAATATGGAGGGAGATATTACTACAAAGGGGGCTTTCACTTATAGTACAGAGATGCAGGCTCTTTAAGCGAAGAGCGAACAACAGGCGCAGAAAATTTTTGAGATACCCGCGCTGGATGGATATGTTGTCGCATATAATTGGCAAATAATAATGCAATATTTGTTGAAATTAGCTTGTCGGGTTGGATTTCCATATGTGACTTTCCTCATGCAGCTGCAATAGCTGCAATACCACAACGGTATAGTTATACAGGTGTTATACAGGTGGAGCGATGTTGAGGGAATCGGTCGAACGGCTCGATTATCCGTTGGGAGTTATACCTGTCTCCTGTCTCCTGTCTCCTGTCTCGCTTGAATCTTGTTTCCTGGTTTTTGTGTTTTGTTTTATTCTTTGCGGTAAATGGACGGGCAGAATGCAAGCAGTGGCACATTGTGTGAAACAAACTTGAACCGTGGAAATTGTGGTTGATAAGGTACTATCGAGGTATCTGCATTATGCTAGGTACATGCATACGGACATGCGTTTGTGTGGTAGGAACGAAGTACTATGTACATCCATGAATTAGGTAAAGAGCTTGGACCACTTATACTAGCTTAGACTTAGAATTGACACGGTGGTACCTGAAGCTCTAATAAGACGAATCAATCAACCAACCAACTACATGTAATCGACGACTTTCGACTTTTGACAACCGACTTTCGACTTTTGACAACCGACTTTCGACTTTCGACACAACGAGCTAAGGGAAATCATAATAGAGGACTTATCGAAGAAGACATTGTAATATTCAAGGAATAGCCTGTGGTGCTAGCTATTGAGCACCTACCACCTAAAATGGCAACGTCCAGCCACCACCACTACGACAGTCCCCAGATCGAAGACGACGACCTGATCGATCCCGATGACGGTAAGTTGAACAGTTAAACCACAAATCCCCATAGCTTCTTTTCTACGCCACATCCATCATAACTCCCTAAGGTACCTAACTAGCCAACTAATTAACACAACCCAGCGGACCTCAACGACTTCGACGACCCCCTCTCCACCGCACAATCCCAGCGCGAGCCCCTCACCGGCAACATCGCCTCCTCCTCCTCCCGCCCGCCAAACGAAAACTTCCTCACGTCGCGCATCCTCCCCGGGGGTGAGGACCGGCGCGCGCCGCAGAACACGATCGACGAGTCGGTCTGGGACACGCTGCGCCGCGACCTGCTGGCCGTGTGGTCCAAGATGCGCGAGGTGCTGTACCCGCGGTACCTGTTCGGGGGCACCATGTTCGAGAGCGCCGACGGCCTGCGCGGCGCCTACGCCAACCTGCGCGGGGCCGGGCTCGCCGGCGCAAGGGAGGAATTGACGAGCCTCGCGGGCCGCGTCATGGACCCGGAGACCCTGCTCCAGGGGAATAATATGAGCCCCGGGCTGAGGGACTGGGACCTCTGGGGCCCGTTGATCTTTTGTCTGGTGTTGGCTGCGCTGCTGAGTTATTGCTCGGCTGAGGGGCAGAAGGATGTTGTGTTTAGTGGGGTTTTTGCTATCGTGTGGATTGGCGAGGCGGTGGTTACGTTGCAGATTAAGTTGTTGGGTGGGAATATGTGAGTTTCTTATTATTCTTCTTGTTGTTCTTCTTGTTGTTCTTCTTCTTCCCCTATTCCTCCTATAACTGCTAGGCTATCGTACTGACGGATACGCAACAGCTCCTTCGCGCAGAGCGTGTGCATCATCGGATACACCCTGTTCCCGCTGGTCCTCGCCTCCCTCATGTCGGCCCTCGGTCTGCCTATGATCCCCCGAATCCCCGTCTACCTCGTCTTGGTAGCCTGGTCGATGGCCGCGGGTATTAGTATCCTGGGCGGGAGCGGCGTCGTCAAGAACCGCGTCGGAATCGCCGTCTACCCTCTATTCGTGTTCTACGTCGGGCTGGGATGCCTTTGTTTCATCAGCTAGGCGCCGTGCGTGTAGTGTAGTAGAGATGGGATGATGGGTCGGTTAGTCAGTTAGGGGGGCGAATTATGAGTATTTTAACAAACAACGATTCTGTATCTACCTATCTTTTTTCCCCTTCTTCGAATACCGCGCCTGCTTCCTTGTATTCTAGGTCTCGTTGTATGATGGAAATGAATCGTGACGTAGTTATTGCCATTTATTACGAGCTATGCCATGATAAGTCATGCGTGCCAACTTTTTGGGAATGCTTACGCTGAGATATCGGAGGGAGTTTGGCGGGATGGATCAAGGTACGGTGGTATAAGAATAATGATCCAAGTATCTGATGCCTTCTTGTCTATACTCGGCACTAGATCTTGAAGTAGACGTGCTGTGCCGTAAAGCCTCTATAGTGCTTGTGGTTTACATTGCTCGGGGGTATATCTACTAGGTAGGTATTTGGAAAGACAATAATAACCCATACAGTTAACTACCTAACCTACCACCCATCCATCTCCTCATCCTCCTCACCCTCACCCTCGCCCACAAACTTCCGCACCCAACTATCCGCCCCCCCTTCCCCTTCAGGCTCCCCCTCCCCTCCACCATCCAACACCTTCCGAAACAGCATCCTCGCCCTATCCTGCTCGTCCCTCCTCCTCGCCAGCGCGGCGTGGTCCTCCGCCGTCTCGGCGCGTGCTCGTAGTTCATCCTCTCCTTTGCCTTTGCCTTTACCTTTTTTCTTTCGCTTCTCCTTCTTCTTTTTCTTGTCTTCTTCAGACGTGTAGATATCGTTGTTGTTGTCGTCGTCGTCGATAAGCCGCGCCGGCAGACACAAATCCCCCACGAACAGCGCTAGATGCGCCCGCAGCCGCAGTAATCCGCGGTGCGCCCCGTACGGCGCGTTTTCCATCACTTGGTCCATTTGCTTGGCGACTGCCTCGGCGGCGACTAGCGCGCGCGTGCGTATCTCGTCGCGGGCCGCGTGGGCTGCCTCCCGTCGTCTTTGGTCTTGGAGCAGCTCCCTGTGCGATTCGAACGTCTCTTCCGGGTACGCCACGTCCACGTCCACGTCCAACCCGTACCCCTCGTCTTCTTCTTCTTGGTCCTGTTGTTGTTGCTGCAGGCGATGCGTCGCAGCGCGCATCTCGGCATCGATATTATACACCTCGATGCCGAAGAGCGCGGGCCAGAAGTCCAGCGCGCTGGTGAGCTGCGGCCGGTGCGGGTCGTGCGGGTGTTGCTGGATCAGGGTCTCGAAGTAGGATTTCACCTTGTCGACGTTGGCGGCAGAGCCCCAGCGGCGTAGTTCGTTGTTGGCTTGTCCCTGTTTTTTACGTCCGAGCTGGTCTTCTTCTTCTTGCGACTCCCCGTCTCGCATGAGGATCTCGGAGCCTACGGCCCATAGCCCGGCCTGGCGGATGTCCACGTCCTTGGTCTGCACTAGCAGCCCGAAGGCACGCTTCGCACGCGCGATATCGCCCTCGCCGAGACAGCGGTGCAGGATCGTTGTCAACGTGCTTAGATGCTTTAGGCGCTCCGAGTGCTGCTGCTTTGACGTAGTGCCCTTGTCCCGCTTCTCTGCGACGGCATTTTCATCATCGTCTGTGCCGGCGTTGCGCTTCCTGCGTCGCTTGCCTTCTGGCTGGAGTGGCTTGTGCGGGAATAGGGGGTTTGCCTTGGAGGGTATCTCGTCTGCAGGCGACAGTCCGGCAACGGCAAACTGCCGGAGGGTATCTGGCGTGTGGCTGAGGGGGTTGATGGAGTCTGGGGGGAGACGCGAGGAGGGCGTGCTCCAGTCAGATTCGACCCAGACTTCCTCCTCATTTTCTTGGTTATCATCTGTCTTCTTGCGCTTGTTCATGCGGTGGTGTGCACCGAGGCGATAGCCCGGCACCGGGAGAGCAAAAGGTCCCATGGTGTTTTTTTCTTTACCGCTATATAGACAGGTGCATTCGAAGGTTCCCTGGTTCTCTGAATTATAATAAGAAAGTCTTGAATTAGCAAGAAACTTATTGTTGTCCTAGAAAAGATTATTAACGTTGTGTTCCCTCAGAGTCAGCTCCAATATTTTTGAGCTTCTGCGTTATCAGAGCATTTGCGGGCCGAGCCGCCCTTGCATTAGCGCCTGTTATTCCTACATAATTATCACCATCGTTGTCGTCTTTCGCTATCTATCTCCTTTTAATAATATTCTAATTCTAACTTGTTATTGTTAGAAAGGTTATCGTATGACCGGTCTCAAGTAATTTCTGGTTTAGACGGCGCGAGCATCAATATATTATTTCCCTCTTCCTTTCCGGAGATATGTCGTAATCTTGGCCGTAATTCTATACCTTAAGTCTCAACCCGTGCATACGTACAGACGCGATGCATTGAATAAGGAGCATAGTAGTATAATATTTAGATCGTAAAGACACTCCAGTAATTAAACACAATTAATTTAGCCTTGCTTAAATCCAATGAGCATATTGCAGCAACCCGTCGTACTTACATCACTGAGACACCTGTTCTAGAACTGCTGCGGGCTTAAATCTACGTGGCATTCATTATGTGAACCCCGATATTCAAATACTTATGATGCCTTGAGTATACAGTAACCAGTAATCCTTATAATACGATAGGCAATGGCGTATGACACGGGGTTCTTCGTTGAATTACGTTCAACAAGGGGGACCTCAATCAGGGGTAACGTAGCAGGACAGCTTTCGCAAGACCGGAAAGTCACCATATTTTCCCACGTTTAGACGACGGGCGACATTTGATCTCTAATTCGCGCGGTGATAGCATTAAAAGCGTCTGATATCGTGAACCGTCTTCCGTATGTACATGCTTTTATCTACCGTACACCTGCTCCGTGATATACCGTACGGAGGCAATTTACGGAACTCGTAGAAACTCGGCGATGCAAAGTCCATCTATTGCGAGTCGCGCTCGAAGTAGGTCCATTGGCCCTCAGCAGGCTTCTCCTCGAGTTCCTCCCATCTGCCACCGCGGGGTCAGCTTTACCCGTAGTCCGCAGTCCCCTTGGGTCGAAAGAAAGGGGAAGAAAGTAAAACTTACACTTTGTTTTCTTGCATGATATCCACGAGTCTTAACTCGTTCTCGGCCACTCGCACCACCTCCTCGATCAGGCCACCTCCGATCTTGCTCTCGATCTCCTCGATCCTAGTACCCTATCGTTAGCAATACTTCGCCTCATCTGTGTATATAAACTCGACCCGCATAAGAAGATATGAGAGCAGATGGCGATGACAACTCACTGATCAGCAGTCAACTGCGGCTCCGGCTCCCACGTAACCTTATCATCTGGACTATCCGTCGGCGGGCGCGAAAACACATACTCGTGCTCCCCACGCTCCTCCGCCCCCTTCAACCCCTCCGACCCGGGCCCCTCATCCCTCTCCCCATTCCACTCCTCTTCCCGGTCGTCCCTCGGCGCCGGCTCGGTGCGGTACACAAACAGCTTGCCACCCGATTTGAGCTGCAGCGCAAGGGACCCCTCGGCGGACTGACCAGCCCCGCCGGTCGACACGGTGAAGCGAGTCGGGTTCTCCTCGGCGATCTTGCGCGCGCGCGCCACCCACTCGGCGTACCCCGGGGGCTCGGCGGCTTCGACGATGGCGAGGCGGTGCTTGGTCAGGGCTTCGACGGACTGGCGGTAGAGCGAGGACTCGGGGACTTCTTGTAGCTTCTCGAGCGTGCGCGTGTATAGGTATAGCAGGGTTGAGCGCGGCGAGGGGTGGGTGAAGAGGCCCGTGAGGCCCGTCGGGGCGCCGGGCTCGAGGTATCGCGCGGGCTTGACGGCCGCGAAGAGTCGGAGTGTCCGCCGCATCGTGCGCAGCAGTTGTTGTCGTTAGCTGCTTCGACGAGATGGGGTATGGATTGGAAAGGGAAGTCAGCCCAATTACTACTACCTAGTGGGATTCGAGTTTCTGTTGAAAGCACCTCGGTGGGTATTCTTTCTTGTAAGTTGTAAGTTGTGAGAGGTTTACAAGCTCGAAAACGTCAGAGCTCGGGGTCACATGATATTGTCCAATGAGATTTATCGAATTATTAAGTACCCCGATATGTCCTTATCCAGCCTGTTACGCTCTTGCTTTGGCCCCAAAGCACATTGGAAGTTGAGCCCAAACGCTAACCCGAACTGGTAATTTACGGGCCTATTACTTGACCCCAAAGCAAGTGATTGCTTTGGGACCAAAGGACCTTTGAAGTTGACCCCAAAAGCTAACCAGATTCGGCAATATTTAGACTGTTGCTCAATTGACCCAAAGCAATCTCTCACTCACTTTGGGCCGAACCTGAGTGCTTCGAATCGCTAGAACAGGGCGCTGCACACGCCGAAACCCCTATAATTACAGCGCACTACATACAGCCTCCAAATCCCTATCTTGCAACACACCTCGTCGGACGTTTTTAACTCGTTTTTCTTTTTCCTCGCCTTTTTCCATTTTACCTACTTCGTAATTAATTGATTAACCTAATGTTTAATAACTGATTATATCTTTTCCAATCATGTAATTCAATTGTATGTTAACATGGAGAAATATTCATCTACGTAAATAAATATAAATAACAGTGAAGTGACGAAGTAAAAGTTGAGCCCAAAGCACATCAGTTTGGGACCAACATCCCTCCTCCCATATCCGGTTAGCGTTTGGGTTCAACTTCCAGCACACTTTGGGCTATTCTGCCAGGACTTTCCCATTGCTCTTGCAGCAATGCACTGCGCACCTACCCTCCTCCCTATGTATCTACGTACCACACCCCACTAATATTCTGCCCGCCCCACCCCCTCACCGCCCAAAATTTTATTATAAAAGAACCCTCTCCCCTCCCACTCTTAGAAATTTCTTCTTTTCTTTTTCTTCTTCATACTTACCTTGTTCGAAGGACCCTCGCTCAAGCATGAGGGCCCTTAAGGGGGAAGACCTGCATTGCACAGCGCGGAGTCGACCCTCTTCTATTATCCCTCGTGGATCGTAGCGGGCGCAATTTTTGCTCTCTTCTCTTTTGCGAAAAAGACACGTTTTCATTGTGTGCGGTGCCTTGTGCATCGCCATGAGGAAGATGATTTTGATTGGTAGTAGGTAGATAGATAGACATTGGAGGTCGAGCAACGTACAGTTTTGTAGCTAGATTTTTGCAATACGCTTTCGTAGAGGCTTGTATCCGAGATTGTTTTTACGCTGTTGATGGTCATAACGTTGGTTTAGTCTTGGTGTTTGATTTCGGAGCACTGCCTTTCGCGTGCTATTTACGCGTACTATTGACAAGCAACCTCGCCATGAGAACTACATACGCGTATCGAAGTTACCATTTAAATACCATGTCATCGTGTAATTTCCGTAGCATGTTTTTATCTGGGTAGAATAAGCCACTCATGATATTTTATTATCATACTGGTAACACCAAGTTCGTTGATATCTCGTAGAATTCCACATTATCGAATATTGTGTCTCATACGGCCTGAACTGCTATGTAGTTTACCTAACATTACGAGAATGATAATCCGCCCAACGCGATACTATCAAATAAAATAGAGAGCTAACATAGATTCACTAGCGGCGTTGCCCGTCCGCTCAAACGCGGACGGAGGAGGAGGAGGGGGGGGGGGAGGGGCCGGCGATTATGCGCAAAACTGACGCCACAGCTGAAGTCTGGCCTCTGATTGGCTAGCCACACCTCAGCGCACGTCCGATGAATTTTTTGTAAAATCAATTGATCTATTTCAATACAATGTAAAAGTTTTGATAATTGGTATCGTTAGATAGAGCTCGTTTTGCATGACCTTTCTATACTATTTGCACCTCTTGCAGACGTTATGCGATAGAATGGCAAAGGGAAAAGTCGCAAACTGCGGGGCGATTCTAAGTATCTGATTGGTTGAAAAAATTGTGGCAGTACTAATTAAATATATAAGACTTGATATCGTCACATTACTAGGCCATGAATATCATATGTAGGACTTTCATATTTGCAAAATCGTCTCAATTAATCGTCTCCTAAACGGAAGCAGAAAACTAAACATTGAGGAATTCCGCTAAGGAATTTCTTTGATCGCCTCACTCTCGTCTATATCACACTTGCTCAAACACGCAACATGTCAGATCAAGCAGCAAAAAAAGGGAAAAAGAAATAGAATCCTGACAGATCTGCCACCGTCCTTATAGGCTCTAAAAGCCTGGTCCCAGTCGGTTTTTGCAAAGCCCTACAATGGATATATTCCGTCCTATTCATGGGCTTCGCGGGTATCAATCATCTACGCAGCACTCTCGCGGCTCTTGCGGTAGTTGGCCTACAATGACATGTTAGCTCCAACGTAGATAAGAGTTCAACAATGACGCCATTAACTGACCTCCTGCTCAACCTGCAAACCCTCAATGACAGGAGCAAGCTCGTTCAAGATCTCGGCGGCCTTCTTGTGGTACTCGAGCTGGGCAGCGACGAGCTCAGCAAGGTTGCGAAGAGGCTCAGGAGTATCCAGAACCTGCGAATTCGAATTAGCTAACAAACCACGAAACCACGAAACCAACAACCCAACTTCAACTTACGTTTTTCATGACGCTCACAGCTTCTTCGGTCTGAGTGACGAATTCGTCCTCGGCCTTCTCAATCTCTTCCTGGGCTTCGGCGCTCAGCTCCTCAGTGTGGTGATCTTCGCGCGGGTGCTGGCCGATCTTCCAGGTATTGCCCTTAACACGGGCCTTGACCGAGTCGAGGGTCAAGCGCGCCTTCTCGACGTTCTTGCGCGCACGCGTTGCGAACATCAGATTGGTGTTCAGGGTAGTGTTCCAACCGGCCAAGTAATGGCTCTGGATCTGGGCATCCTGCGCGAGACGGGCCTCGCCCAGTCGCTCGCTAGCCAGCGCATACTTCTCGAGCGCGGTCGCAAGAGGGTCCTCGCCGGCGCCGGTGTGTTGCTGGTGTAGGATCTGGGAGCTTGCTAAGCTGGCTCGGGCGATGGCGTGGGAGAAGGTCTTGGGCTGGGGCTTTGCGGTGGGGGGTGCGGTCAAGGCGGCCTGAGCTTCGGCGGGGGTGGTGGCAGCGGAGAGGAGCTGGACCTTCTCGCTGACGGTACGGCCAAGATCCGAAAAGCTCTCCTTGAGATTGTTAGGATAGTCGTAAGGTTCGTGCGAGTATTGCGAGCTATGGTAAATCCAAGTACGTTAGCTGCAGGTATTTAGCGCATTAGGTATTGTACAAGATGTGTACGTACGTCACTGCAAGCATCTTCTGATGAACTTGCTTTAGGGCATCCACTCGTTTTTCAAGATCAATATAATCGGGAGGGAGTTGGGTCTATAGGGAACTTATTGTTAGCCATAATCGTCAACACCCCCCACCTGAGCATTGAAAACGTACCTTATCCTCGGCCTGGCCAAGCTGCTCCTTGGTGTACTGAAAGGTACGGGAAGCGAAGGGAGTAATCTGAGAGCCAATAGAGCTAGCATGATATCAGCATCTACCTATAAGCCACATAATGCAGATACCTTCATAGCGGTATTATATGTGGTATTGGATGTGAATTGGATGTGTAGCCGTGTAGCATACCTCAAGCTGCTACCAAAAGCCTTGAAATTGTCCATATTGGCGGTTGAAGGACACAAAAATGGTATTATTTTTTTTATATAAAAAAGGTGTCGGTTGGGTTATTCGCTCGAGGGTCGGATGCTAGAAAATCGATCAAATAGACTTGAGAGATGTTTCAAATTTCAAAGCGTTGCAGATTCGACACTCGACTTACGAAGGCACATTTGAGTTTGGCGTAATCAACTGCCTAATCGGTTTATCCTTTGCTGGCTTTGTCAGGGGCATAGTACCGCTGTCAGCTGGCGGCAGTCACGCTAACTACCGTACTAGGTGTTTCTTGACACGTGAGTTTTTACATCCACCCCTACATACGAAACATGTGCTAATTCAAGGAATCGGTTGTGACGTAGCTGCCATGCACTTAATTGTATAGGCTCGCCATGTACATAGATATGTATATAGAGCTCACATATAGAGGTTACATAGTTATTACATGACATAGTTATAGTTTCTATATTTCTATCATTCGTTCCTCACTCCTCCTTCCCATAGACACCTATATAATCAACAGTCACATGGGATAAATATAAAACTTCCGTACTAAGACAACTTTATTATTTTGACAACTACCTCATAACATATCATCTCACCTTATAACAACAGACAAGAACGATAAAGTGTGGCAGGTAAGTAAAGAATATGCTCCCAAAAACGCGCGTGCAGCCTACCTTCTTGTACAACGCTGTGAATTATTTACTGCTTCCCGGTTAAACGCCTTCTATCATGTAGGTTCCACAACCGCCACCATTATGCAACCCGCCCGCCGAGGCCTATTTCTAAATGTGATAATTTATAATATTGAGATTATACCCTATTTAAGTCAATTCGGTCTACGCGACTTCATGTGCCCCGAACTGGGTCTGTCTTCCTCACCCTCATCGCCATTGTGTATTGAGATATCTCGCCTGAGAGGACTTCCCCCATTCCCACTACGCCGTTGATGGTGCCCCCCAGGTACGTCGAGACCCCGAGCTGGAGGTTGTGATGGATCTTGACCAGCCGGTAAGGACGACAAGGGACCGGGCGAGGGCGCGCGAGATAAAGACGATTCGGGGATGCTGTCGTTGCTGTCGTCTTTATAGCGTTCGGTTTGGCCCCCTTCCGGCACCTTCACATCCCAGCCCCTTTTTTCAAGTTCAAGATCGGAAAATTCGTACACTTGACCCGGTGGGGGTATAGCAAACTTCTTCGACTTCTCGACAAACTGGTTGTACTGGCTAGCTTGTGCCATTTGGTACTTCTTCCGGTCCTCATCTCCCATAATACTTTCCACCCGCCGGGGTAAATAGATCGAGTTGTTTCCAGTAGTTAAGAAACTGTCCACCGAATCACGATCGCGAAGAACATAACGGGAACCGGAACCGGAACCCTCTGGGGTATTGAAGCTGAACGTTGACTCTTCTGGATATGCGTAGAATCCGTTTGCCTTTTTCTCGGGGGCCGCAAATTTACCCTCGACCTTCTCCGGAGGTAGCACGTTGCTTTTGGATCTTTGGACGGTACCGGCCTCTTTTCCTTTGCTCTTCCGTCTTTGCACTTCAGCTGCTGGGATGAAGGTCTCTGGAACGACGTTGAGATCATCTCCTGTCTGCTCAGCCTGCTCGACAGCTTGCTGCACCGTTGTATTCGCATCTGCAGTAGCAGCGTCTGCACGGGGCCCGCCCCACGTTCTCTGGCCGGCAGTGAATATGCCGTAGACCATATAGTACCAATTGAAAAAGGGGTTAAGAATGAACATTATTGGGTAGAGCCAAATCTTGAATCGCTTTAGCTTTAAGCCAAAGTAAATCATCATAAGCCAGTTCAGGCCGAGGGAAATAGCAATGAATCCGACGGGAAGCCGATCAATCCTTATAGTCGTCGTCATTATCGAAAGCATCATGATAAAGAAAAGCAAAGCCGTCGTCCGTATCGTATTCTGCATGAATCGCACCACGAGCAAGATTGGGTATCTCTTCCAAAGACGCCAGTCGGTCAACATGCAAACTTCGTTCGTGATAAACCCAAGGAACCATCTTCGCCGTTGTTTAATCAGCGACTTAACGGTCTGCACTGCTTCCGTTTTACAAAACGCCGAAGTACACATTTGAATCTGGTACCGCTTCTTGGCCCCAATCATGAAAAGATGGGTAAGCCATCGATCTTCGCCCAAATGGCTTTTCGCGAAGTCAAATAGGTCCTCGCACTGCTCAGCTTTGTCTGCAAAGTAGTATTTGGCCATTCTTCGGAATGCAGAGAATCGTAACATGGTCAAGGCTCCTGGTAAGCATGTGACCGCGCCGCATCCTGACTCTACAGTCCTTTCAAACAGCTGGCCGTGGATGTATTCCATATCTTGAAGCAAGGTGATGATACTATGCTTCCTTGTCGTCGAGGTAATGACACCCGTCATGGCCAACATGTCCCTGCTGTTCCCTGGGCTAAGTTCCATGTCGTATATGAAGTTTTGCAGACACACCCTATCCAGTATGCAATCCGAGTCGATGAAGAGAATGAATAGGTTATCGTTCCGCTTGAGGTACTCTTTATAGACTTTGTCGATGAGTTTAAATGTCGACTTTTGACAGTGTCGCTTTCCACCGTGGGGAAAACGTGAGACCGTAATTCGAGCCGATCGGTATGAAACATCGATACTCTTAGGGTATGATTCTAACGTAAGAGGAACACCAAGCTTCTCGATCGTGTTGAGATACAATTCGTCTTCCTGGTCTCCATCGAATGAGAGAAATACGTGAATGCACGAAGGGGGGTAATCGCAGTCCACAACTGAGTTGATAGCTGTAACGAGGACATCCGGCTCCTCCTTATAGCAAGGCATCACAATGACGACTTTGGGTGCAGAGACCTCATCCAATACTTCTTTAACCCGTTTCCTCCTCCCGAGTTGATGAGTGACAAGCTGGTAAACGCAGAAAAGCCACGGAACGGTTAACAATCCCGCAAAACTCCAGAATGCGAACCACTGAAGGATGTCGACCATATTGGGTGGCCAGTACTGGGTTATCTGGCTAGGGAGAGGTAGAGTGACGACCATGATGGGTAAGAAGATAAAACTGTTGTTTCGTTAGCAACAGTAAAATTAGGGGGCTCTATACACGTACCGAAGCCCCGTGAACAGGAAACCGACGGCAATCGCTAGCACCCTAATTGTCCAATGCTCTGCCTTCTGGAAAACCTTGACCAAGCAATACAGAAAGGCAGATAACCACAGAAACCACTCGAGAAGGGCCGCTAACATAAGAACGCCTACGATCGCCGTGTAAATTATCTGAAAATAACTGTTAGTACACTACCCAACAAACTGATAATATTGTACCAGGTACAGAGCTTCTTACCTCATGGACCGGCCATGTTTCCGTGATGTTTCGTGCCATCATAGAACTGATCGTGTAAGTTGTCGATCGGTTCTAGGCCGAGGAATGAGAAATGGCAGGTGGATTTCGAAAGATAAATGGATTCCGTCACGTTTGGTTTTCAAATTCGGATAAGGGCTTGGGGTGTGGCTCGCTTTTCATGCAAGCATCGTTTTTACTTTCGAAAAAAAAGAGCCCAGTGGTGACGGGTTGCGGTTACACCAGAATGTTTATTTGCGGCTACCCGCAGCAGGATGCAAGGGGGTTCCCTCGCCTTGTTGTGTGAGAGTTTAAAAAAGACACGAGGTCAGCTGCGTTTCTATATTCCGTATAACGAGGGATGTGCTGTGACGATCTGGTTATGATATATGGCGTATCCTAGACCTCGAGATGAGGTGGCGGCGCCTCCTATTGTTGGCTGAGGGATGAGCCAACCAGGTAATTGGTCCCAACGGACAAGGCGAGTGCCACGATAATCCGTAGACGATAGAGATGGACTTGAGAATGTGTAACAACCGGCTGAGCTGTCCTGTCCACTCGCTAGCTCCGGGTGCCTTCTCGGGTCGCAAAACTTTGCTATTCGAATCCGAGCAGCAATTTGGAGAGTCCGGTGTAGCACGATGATTAATATATCAAGAAAGTTTTCATCATGTATACAGAAGAAGTTTCCGGTGTTTCGAATTGTCGCTAGTGTATAGAATAGGGTTTACATATAGGTGGACGAAGGATGGACTTATGGTAAGTGGGAATGAACGAATATAGTCGCTGTCCTCATCGACGGTACCAAGTAGAGTAGCTCAGGTACTAGGCGTCGAAGCGGCTTAAATGGATAATGAACGCTCACCGGGTAGGGAATACGGATAGCTGGGCTCTAAGGTCAGCAAGCTCTTATGTATATTAGTTAGGCGATGGCTCCGGTCTGGACTGAGAGCTTGGCGGAAAAGTACAACGGCCGGTGGTCAGCGGGACCTGCAGGCGAACTGCAGGTATGGGGACACTACCCCCAGCGTGCTGCCTGGTCTAGATATTCTTCGACTCGCAGGGTATAATACGGAAGATGGTGAAGTTGGCTAGGTAGAGGGCTGTTGCGTACGACGGCAAGCAAGCATAAACGCGGTTAATGTAAGAGAGTGTGGCGACGAGCGTTCGATGTTTGGCCTCTGGACTCTAAACCTGGCTGGATCGGACGCTTCCATTGTAGGCCGCGTCGACCGCAACTGGGGATGAAGCAAAACGGAGATAGAAAACGTCTAGAAAGCCGAATGAGTTGCAGGGATATAGCAAGCTTACCGTTGATCCTATTGACCCCATGCACGGCAGATGAAATCGCCTCGGAGCGTTTGCGTATTTGGCGGCTATGGATATTTACGTAAATATAAGAAGAAGAATAAGAAGAGAAAGAAGTCTCAACAATGTTATAGAAGGAGAGTGAAACTGGGGTACATAGTAAACTTAAAAGGTCTGTTTATACTTGGACGTACCTACCTTAGGCACATCTTATCTTACATGTTTACTTCCAATGATGTATTGGATCATATGTACCTTACGTACCTAACCTACAAGGTACATAGGTAGCAGGTGCATTAGAAGTTGAAGTTTACATGAGGTATGTATACTAAATGATACACTTGTACCTGCCTATATACATTAAAGCTACCTAAGCTAACACATGTGAATGTTGCACTTACACATTCGCGTGTATGTACCTAGTGTGTTCATTCGTATCGCAGCTATAAGAAGAGTACGTGATGATCGTGTTGAGAAGAAGGCAGAAGAAATATTGAAGAGAAATTAAAAACATCATAAGGCGTAAGCTGTCTAGAATATCCAATAAATCGAATCAACTAGGCTGCGTGGTCTTATTACGAATACCTAAGTGGATTATAGATACACTCGATCACTTTAGCCAGTAGTGCTAGTGCTGGCCCGTCAATATGGTGGCTGCGTACCGGGCCGTTTAGCAAGCAATTGCTATTAATATTTCAGTTTGCTTGTTTCTTTTTCCTTTCTCCCCACAATGCTGTTTATAGAACACAAGGCGTGCTGTGCTGTATGTATTGCGAGGCGATCCCAACTTATTAGGTGCATCTGAATTATCCGATCGATGAGTTAGGGTGTATTCATTAGTAAAGACCGGGCACTCAAGTTGCAAGACAAGTGACGTGATGAAGAGTTGGAAGAGTTGTGATATGTATGTTAGGTACCTAAGATCCTTTCAATATATACGAGTCGTACGGAGCATGGATATCACGGGCTATATAATTCGGTTTGAAGTTGTTGCGCTATTGCTTCATTGAAGAAGGCAGGTAGGTGGCTTAGAGTTTTAAGACGAGCAACGGCGGTACATGAGAGACATACGGATATGTAGAAGGAAACGTTAAATCTCGGCGCCAAAGGCATATGGTTTAAACGTCACACGCGGCTTAAAAAGGATACAGCGTAGGGCCGCGTAGTGGACTTTACCTCAGTCCAGGCGAAAGGGGGGCGGGATGGGAGCGCGCTAATGGTCGATCTAAGCGAACTATCCTTGAATGTTTCCCTGCAAGGGTGAAAGTTAACCTGCCAGCCTGCCACGTAACTGCGTGCCGTGCCCAGACCCCGCCAGGTACAAGCGGAAAGTGCAAAACGAAACGTTATTAAGCGCTGAAGGGGGGACTAAAGGGAGCACTGACATAACCTGAACTGGAGAAGGCCTGTGGGGTGGAGCCGAGATCTCCGATGTGCGATGAATCTATCGACTCTATCGACTCTACACCACTTAAACAATTTATACAGAGTTATAATACACCATCTCACTACAACATTTACTTCCCCCTTCGCATCTCATTGCCTAGATCTCTCATAGGGTTCCATCCAAGATCCATGCGCGCACACGTAAGCTGCAATATCAGTTCCACGAGAGCAATAAATTAATATTGCAGAGGGTAGCAGTCGCGAAGGGGCGAGAAAAAAAAAACGAGGACTCGCCAATATAAAAATGTCTGGGGAGCATGCGGCGGCACCTCAATGGTTAATTACTTACCGTTCCATACCAAATCTACTCTAGGTAGCTGTGAGATCCCAGCCCAAGCACGGCTTTCCAACCAACCGACATCAACCGGTTTATCCGACATCCCGCTCGATGGTTCATAACCCGTCGGCCCTGTCAAGTGTCTAACCTACCTAGTAGAGTGACTAACGGAAACTACCTACTAGTCGTAAGACACTATGGATCCGTCATGTCTAGATGCAAGCGAGACTATTAAATAGAGCATATGCAGCTATTTGCAATTCCATGTAGCCAAGTTCGTGATCGCGTTGTCCCGAGTGCATGGGCCCCCCTCTGGCCGGAGAAAAAAAAAAAAAAACTAAAAGCCATGGGTTTCTGAAAAGTTCGCCACGAGCCCTAGCTAGAAACAGCTGCCGGCCTTGCTATGCGTTTTCCATCTTCTTGTCTAGGGTCTATATACCTAGTACCCGACTTGCAAAATAGCCAAAAGTACGCAATTGGTGGGAATTAAACGACCAGGCTTTGCCGCTTCGCCCGTCAGCCTACGGCTCGAACTTAGAGGCGTGAAGAGAACAGCCAGGAAAAGAAAAGGGGGAAAGAGAAAATGGGTTGGTTGAGACTTGATGTGATCGATGTTGCCAAGCAAATACGACGATGCATTTTGCTGCAGTCAAAAAAGGTGCTCAGAAATTAATAGTTCTTTCTTTCTGACTGACCATGCGGCCCCCATCCGAAGTTCTAGATAAGACCTCTCTCGGGTAAAGGTGGAAGGGAATGCGATCCTGAAATGTTACTTGCATGACGTGCTTTGGCGCAGAGCAGGCCTGTGGTTCAATGAAGCCCGGCTTGCTTCCTCTAGTTCCAATAACAATCTGCACGAATTTCTGACCATCACTTATTTGGTCTCTGACCTATCGATTTCAGCTGCAAGAGCCTGCGTCGCCAAGCCTTAAATACGAGCCGCCGTCATGACCAGTCGACCAGTCAGGAATGCTCCCTACCTATGTTGTGCAACCCTATACATACCTACATACGTATCTTAAGCTAACAGTACATACATACGAACCAGACGTGCGAGCTGAGAAAAACGTACAAATTTGGCCACATCTCTTTGCAGTTTTCATGAATAGATGATAGAAGCTGAGGAGAGTTTGATGATATGTCTGTTCCAGGGGGATCCGCTCCCAACGCTCGGTAAGAGGGCAACGATCCTACCGTTCGATTCAATGATACATTATCTTCATAATAAATGTAAGTCCTGGAAAACAATTAAGGAATTATATTTATAGTTTCTAGACAATACTATAGGCGTTTTATTAGAGAATGTCTTAAGAGTGACGCACTTCGAAATTGGTTACCAATTTCACTTGATAGGATCATGAAGTGCCTAGTAAAAATAGTACCGTAAATATCAATTTGTATAAGACTACTTATCATGGCATCTGAATCAAGCCGCAACGGTAATCTTATCTACTAAGTTGTAATCGCGAGTGAAGAATGTACATAAATCACCTGCGTCATGTTACGCATTTCAAGTCAGTGTGAAATGAGTGACTTTAGCTATAAATCAGCATACATAGAACAAAAAGCAGCGCCATGGCTAGCGCCATAGGAGCAATCTGCAGATTCGCCAGTCTATCCGCAGGTTTGTTGTCCATCGTAAGATGGCTTGCGGGACGAAGTTAGGCATTGAAACCTAGTATTGGTTCGTGCCAAAAAAACGGACCACCCGGGAAGGGCCGGATGGCCATCAAAGCAACAACTACTTCCCCGACCCCTTTTGTTGGCCTGCATCCTCAAGTCCTCGGGCTGTCTCCCCCCTTTGTCGGCCTTCTGCTGCCGGCGACTTGGACATGTTAACTTCATTAACATTGACAGGTTCGTCGTGACGGGCGCCTCTATTATGAGACTAACATGGCCTGAGATTATGAGACTTCCGCCTCAAGTCTTGCGTCGAGGAATATATTATGCTCCCACCGAAGATTGTAACTTCCGCATGAGACATGTGCATAACCAGGAGACATCAAATCTCCCTACCGCAATGCTCAAATGAGTAGTGTATGATTCGTTTGGATCGATCAATGGCGAAAATCAAGTCCTAAATTCGTGAAAATAGCCGTATTGATCAGCGCTCATTCATAGGTATCTTGGGCATCTTGTATGTCTTCAGCGTTTCCCACGGCCTCGCCGATTTGGTCGGCGGGATCGGGAATCTGTAGGGGAATTATGACGCTTGCTCATGCTGCTTCCATCCACTCGGTCTGGAGCTGATTCCATGCTAGGGGTAACACCGACAAGTAAGCCCTTGTGGTTTGAATCGGTTTGTTCGACCTTCTGGTCTTTGGAGTTTCCATACCAGTCAACATCACTGAGTTGTAACCTACGGACGCGCTGTCCGCCACGCTCTTTGCCGGACCTATCTGAGCGGCCGGTGTAGTATGAAGACGGCTTGTCGTGACCTGAATGAATAGAAGTGTGAATATTTTTGTTGGGATTGAGTGGGGTTAAAAGAGTATCACCATCAGTATCTTCATTCTCGCGAAGGTCATAATTTAGCACCAAGTTTTTGATGCGTTGCTGCTCCTCCCGTTCCGCTTGCTGTTGCGTCTTCATGGCAACTGCAAAGGTCGAGTCCGAAGGAAGTGCGACGGTTCGTGTCTGCCAGAATTAGTACTTTGAGTGTTTAGAAGTGGGTTAATTGCAGGATAAGATATACCTGTTGACGATTGCCTTTCTTTGTTAACAGAGAGAAGGCCATTGTGCTAGGTGCATTCTCTCCATTTGCACCGTCTGTGTCTGTGGTCGAGGAAACATCGCGGGTTTTGGGCCGGACTGGTAGCGGAACGTCGAATAACGGTTTACGATCGAATTTGCGGGATTCTAAACTCTCAGCCATCATCTTTGCGTACTCACGTTCAAAATCCGCTTCGTCTTCGGGATCAACCTCTTCGGTTTTCCTCGTCACTACTATGGCCTCCTCTTCCGACTCGTCCTGAGGAGAGTGTAGCCGGGTCTCCGCGTCCTGACCAAACCAGGAATGGTTAGCAGAAACTCCCCAATAGTTACAAAGAATATAATTAGAGGGATATACCTCAAAAACATCATCTTCATCGTCGAGTTCCGAGTCATCCCCGTCAGCCTCTGGGAGCACGATGTCACCATCACCATCACCTTCGCCACCATCGCCCTCGTCTTCAGAAGAAGCACCACTAGAAGCCTCATCTTGATCGGCGCTCTTGTCTAGGCCGGCATTCTTCTGATCTTGCGCCACTGCAAGTTGGAACGCTTTAGTGGCTTCTTCTAGAGTGGTCGCAAGCTTCCACTGCGGTCTAGTAAGAGAGAAAGTGTCCTGGACAATGAACTCAATGTCCATAGGGAGAGGCTGCTTTGTGTATATGTAGTACTATAAGACTGTTAACCCGGGACTGCCACTCGTGGTGCTGGGATAGACGAACCTGTAAAAACGATAAGAAGTAGTCGAGCTTCTTTCCTGCAGCGCCTCGGTTGAAGAACATGCCACAAGTTTCAAGCATCGTAGCTACCAAGCGAATTCTGAAGTAGTCATCAGGTAAATCGAAAGGGTTAAACCGGCCTGGGACAGGCACGCCGTCTAAACGAAGTTAGTTCGTTCTATATTATTTGCACTCGCAGGTGTTACTTACTGTAACCAAATGTCATAATCTTATACATAGTATCGAAGATTACGGGGTGCTCTAACATCCGGTAGTTATAGAGCTCACCTAAGTACTTCACTTCTGCAATGCGCCTCTGGTTGAACTTGAAGTCATTCTGCTCGAGCCCGAATATCACAGATTCAATGACGTTATCGATCACCGTAACCGTAAAATCTGGGTGATAGCGGTAGATGGCACTAAGAAGTATCGCAAGGATATGGATACTGCCATACTTGACCTTAGCAGGCCTCGAAAACACTTTCGTGAGGATAGCTACTACCTGTTCCATAAATTAACGAGCATTCTTCACAAGAATACAGATTTTCCTTTTTACCTCGGACTCTTCCCAATGGAGTCGACGGATCTGCTTAAGGACCTTGGTATAATTACGCTTCGTTAAGTCAACATAAATGAGTTTGCGGATGAACAGCTCGGTAGGGGTTCGCTCCTTTTGCTGAATCGAAGCTCTCTCCGGTGGATCGACGTAATATATTGCATTCTCAATAAGCATACGTTCTGGCTGGCCGATATGCTGCACAGACTTCTTGCGCTGGAGAGTTTCTAAGAAAGTTGCCATGCGAGGCGAGGTATCAGCATTGCGGAGCAGATACCTACCACAGTTCTCCAGGAGGTTGCAGATAATCTCGATATTCATTCTGGAGAAATCGTCAAGGCTGACTTTCAAGCAATGGAAAACGACATGCTCGGGCACGATACCGAACTTCGTAAGCTCAGCCAAGTATCGAATATTGCTCAATCGCACTTGTCCGAGAAAATCCTTCTCCTTTCGCCGCTGGAGGCTACGAAACTCTGCATCAAGATACTCCACTACGCCTTTAGGGACATCAGGCATATATCGGCCAAGCGTAGCTATGAGACGAGACCAAAACGGCAGAAGATCCGTTCGGCCCTTGGGTACTTCGGTAAGCCCCTTGATAAGGCGGTTTCTGGATGCCTTGGAGTTCAGGAAACAGAAGTCGATAGCCACTTGATCGACCACATCTTTATGCGTAAGCTCCGGTAGTCGGGTTAGTAGTACGTCCACTTGCGCGCCGATGGTCTTATTAGCGATGGCGGTTGACTGATCGTCGTTTACTTCCGAAGGCTTAGATGGCTCTGCAGCTTCCGCAGCTTCAGCTCTCTTTCCAACCTGCTCGTCCGTATCGGATTTCTTTTTCTTGCCATCCTCAAGTAGTATACCGGGTACTTTGCCTTTCAGGTCCACTAGATTTTCGTAGAAGCGGCGCTCATCCTCGTCTTCCCAGATACCTGCACCTTCACTCTGCCCACGAAGATACTCGCCGGTCTTGACTAAGCCAATAGCGCCATTAGTGGCCGAGAAGCCGTCGCCAGTTTCCTTTAGATCTGGCATCTCGGCACCAATTGCATCAGCTATAACCTGAGCATTGCTGACTAGGCGTTCTTGAGCTTTTAGCTGTCGCTCAAAATTGGCTTGGCGATCCTCGAACACTTCCCCCGACTTCACGTATGCCTCCGAGTTCCTGCCGCGCTGCGTAACAATGTTTTTTTGATCCCGTACGAGATGGGCCTTGACATCATCAAAATAGCGTTTTAGAATGTTTCTGAATCGCTCACGCAGCTCAGGGCTAGCAAATGGAGGGTCATCGGAATCGGCTTCGCCAGCTTCTTCTTGACCTTCGTTTCGCTCAGGGTTATTCTCTGTAGATTTAGTGGCACCATCTTCTTCCACAGTCTTGCGGCCTTCTGATCCGGCGGATTTAACTCCTAGGATATCCCAGCCAAAGGATTTTACGAAAATAACTAAAAGGGGTAAATTCACGTGCTCTCGATCATAGCCTAGAAGATCCTTAAGTACTTCAAGAGGAAATGGCTCAGCTCCACCACCCTTAGTGGAACTGGTCGATTTAATCTTCAACTCGGCATTCTTTCCATTGGCACTACGTGTGGCGTCATCTGGTTTAACATCGTCAAGGGTTCGTAGGACACCCACAAGCCATAATTCGGTAATCACTCTTAGGAGAGCTCGTTGTCGGACAAGACGTTCCTTCTCTTCCTTTTCGCGAACCTCAGGGGCCAGTGACTTCAGTAAGCTCTTATCTGGAGTAGCCATTCCCTTGCCAAGCAGCCATCCTAAATACTCGGTGAACTCGGAAGGGCCAAATCGTTGATGGAGGGCGCTAACAATCTCGACAGCCGCATCAATTTCCCCAGGAGTCTTAAGCTTGCTTAGACCTTCATAGCAAGCTGAAATAATCTCGGATAAATATTTGGTAAGACTCAGGGTTCGTATATCTTGCAGGAATGTGTTCAAAGTTGCAGGAGTGATAGCAGTTCGCAATCGCTTGATAAAGGCAGTATTCTTCCTCAGAGAAGGATCGAGAGGTGGGCTAACGGGGAGGACATCTAGCTGGTGTTAGTAGTCTTACAATTAGTGAGTTCAGAAGCAAATAATACCTAGGTCACCATCCCATGCACGCTGGTTGAGCGAGAGCAACTCGCCTAGAAATCAAGTGTTAGTCAAGGCATATGCAATGGTCAATGGGATGATGTGAATGAAGACTAACGTTTTCGCGGGCGGTCCATGTCGGACAGCCTTTCGTAGTATTTGGATTGCTTGATGATCCAATTGCTACATTCGCCACGGTGGTAATGCTGCTAAGGGATATATCGCCCCCGGAAGAGGAAGCGACGCAGAGAATTAGGCTTGGTGGGCATCGGTAGACAAGTCAGCACAAGTCTGCCCTGCGCAAAGGAAGCAAAGCAATTGCCGGGATAAATTGTAGATTGCGCTTTGCGGAGTGGTTGTTCTTTATGTAGTAGGTCGGTCCTGAAAAGGACAGTGACAAATTAGAGGGGAAGATTATTAGATCGTCAATTCGGTTTGTTGCAAAGTTGGTAGTGTTGCGACGACGGAAGTCAAAGGACTAAGACTTAGTTAGTGATGAATAGAGGCAGAGGCGTATCTTGTGAATGATGTCGTTCTAAATCATCCAATGAAATGACGGCGCACTGGACTTTCTTTGGGTTCCGCGAAAATCTCGGGGAATCACAGGCCGTTTTGGTTGCTTTAAAGAGTAATTTTGGCGGGGCAGAGCGCGCAATGAGACTCTTAAGAGTTCAGCCTCGTGGTACATACAGCTTTGTCCAGTCAGCTGGGCACTGTCCACACAGTTAGCTCTTGCCAAGGCTTAAAACTTAAATTTCCATAGGAGTAGTTAGGTACACTTAAAAGTAAGACAAACAGGGGAGGGACACCGGACGCAAGGACGCAAAGATGCAGGAACGTTGTCGCACAGTTAGGGCTGTTTGATGCCCTGGACAGCCTAAAACATCTGTGAAGATTCCCTAATAGGCCTAGAATAGGTACCTAAATGCACATTCACTACCTGCCTTCAATCAAGAGGACCAAAACTTTCAAGCTCAATCAAACGCAGCAAGTATCTACATCACATATCCATGCATGCAAATCATGCCTAAGGCAAACTGCGTGATAATACATCAATTATGTGCATATATGTAAGGTAAGACCAGGTATAGAGGCACCTAAAGTTCATGCACGGGACATAGTTACATCTTATTTGAAGTTCACACATATTTTTAATCTTCACTCCTAGGGTTAACTCTACCTACTTAACCTCTATCATCTACATCTTCCATCAGAAATAAGTCAAGTCTTTTATTGGCTAATTTGCTAGTTCAGACGGAATTCGTATTATTTTAGAGCCTCTTATTTTATTCGGTTTGACTACTTCATTAAGTGGTAAACTCTCTATATCCTTTTTTGACCCTCACCACTCTGAGATGGCAATATAACGCGATGTTCTAGGATTTAATACAGAATACTCAACATCTTAATCACATATTCAAGAAGCTCAGCTTTCCTGATGATAGATAAACTAATACCATTTTTAAGGGATTGATAATTCCTATGAAGACAGCAAAGTGGATAAACTGAGCCTGTTTACGATGGATTCTTCTGAAGCAAGGACAAAACACCTGCCCTCTTCCATGTTTTCTGTATACAGGCGAAAATCCAAATCCTTGGAACTACCTTACTTAAGTAAAACTCCAGATCGACTATCCGAATATTTTTCTTCAGGACGAGTACCGAGAAACTCGGGTCTTCGGTTTTTGATCTTCACGCCTCCTCACCTCCTTTTTATTAATATGTCGGCTCGTCGGCTTATTCGTTCCCATTTACGAGGTATCGCTGTTGACATCACGTCACCATCTGATAGATAACTCCTTGGTGTTGGACCAGAATCCTGCACTAGGAATCCAATGTGGGTAAAGCACGAAAGGGTCTTACATATCCCCTTCGTTTTAAAGGCTTCATATTCCACATAAGCTAGCGGATAGTTTTGATGGGGCACGAGGTGATGTCTAGGTAACCCATTCTACCCGTCCAGTCTAGGCGATTTTCATATCTCCGCTGACGCCAAAGTTGTTACCCTTATCATTGGTCATGATTCGCTGTCATGGTCAATCTTGTTAAGGAAATCCAATTGCTTCTGATAACGCCCAGGCTGCGTCAAATATCTCTGCGTTGAACACATCCGCGGGGATTTCCTCGACTGACTTATGCATCTCCTCGCTTCAAATATCCCCAGATCCGATAGCTAACTTAGGGTGCTTGAGGCACTCCTATCTGCAGTGCCGCATAGTGTGTAAGCCACTTATAGGTTCTGACGATATATCATTACTATAATTTTATTGTCACGGTTTCTAGCCGGCCCGTCTCCGAGGCGGTTGTCTGCATATCAATGGATGGCAAAAAGTCGGAGTTGCTCTCTTGCGCCCCTAATCGCGAACCGGGGACAGAAATCCTTGATCAAGTAGTCGATCTGGTGGACCGATGGTCAGTTACTCTAGTCCGTAATTATGGACACGATGCCTCAAAATGGAGATGCGTATTTTCACCCGATGTTATTGCTCTTTACTTATTTTCGTACTGCTCTTTATTCGCGAAATTTAATCCTTTCTATCCCTATTGTATATGTTTACTCCTAGTTTTAAGTGTCGAGTCATATTACCCCCTTTCTCGGAATTTTGGAAGCCCAGTGTAGGAATATCTTGTCTTACGTGGGAGCTTTGCATGCATGATGACATATATCCTATAACCAACACCAGCGTGCTAATATCTCTGTGTTAACCCCAACTCACATTTCATCACGTACAATGGAATTTTTTAATATACCTGTCGAGAGCCAGCGACCATCTGCAGCGCATCTACTTCGATATCCTCCATCTCCACCGGCCACGCAAAGTAGCTCGAGAAGAGAATCAACTACCAGTAGTGATTTTGAGATCCAGACGCTGCCACACAATGTCGACGAATCGAAACCTGAAATTTCTCGAATATACCCCCTCCCGCCGCGAAGTAAATCTGATAATTACGTGTTGGCGGAGGATCTCAGGACTCCAGATCGCCATGTTGTTAGAGATTCTCGGTTAATCCGCCTTACAGGCGTCCATCCCTTCAATGTCGAGGCGCCATTAAGTGAGCTCTTCAACGAGGGTTTTATAACAACGAAAGATCTCCATTACGTCCGCAACCATGGAGCGGTGCCTCGAGTAGAAGACTCGGAGATGATGGACTGGGAGTTTACGATAGAGGGCATGGTGGAAGCTCCTATTAGAATGAGTCTTGCACAGCTTATTCGAAAATACGAGCAAGTAACCTACCCGGTTACTCTTGTATGCGCAGGCAACCGGAGAAAGGAGCAGAATATAGTAAGGAAAACAAAAGGATTCTCTTGGGGAGCGGCGGGCTTATCGACAGCGCTATGGACTGGGGTTGTGATCGGCGATTTACTAAAAGCAGCAAGACCAAAGCGCGGAGCGAAGTACGTATGCTTCGAAGGAGCTGATAAGTTGCCCAATGGCTACTATGGGACATGTGTCAAAATGAATTGGGCTATGGATCCTAACCGTGGGATCATGGTTGCCCATAAGATGAATGGCGAACCGCTTCCTCCTGACCATGGGAAACCTCTTCGGGTCATTGTTCCAGGACAGATCGGAGGTCGAAGTGTGAAGTGGTTAAAGAGGATCATCGTCACAGCGGCGCCTAGTGATAATTGGTATCATATCTATGATAATAGAGTGTTACCCACAATGATCACCCCTGAGATGAGTGCTGACATGCCGGACGCTTGGAGAGACGAACGTTATGCTATCTACGATCTAAACACAAATAGTGCCACTTGTTATCCAGAACATGAAGAAAAGCTGTCATTAACGGGGAACGTTCAAAGCTACCGAGTCCGCGGCTATGCTTACGCCGGAGGGGGAAAGAGAGTTACCAGAGTCGAAATAACCCTCGACAAGGGAAAATCTTGGATGCTTGCTAATATTTCGTACCCCGAAGATGAATACCGACTTGCGCCTGAGGGGGAAGAGCTATTTGGTGGGCGACTGGACATGTCCTGGAGAGAAGCCTGCTTCTGTTGGTGTTTTTGGTACTTGGATATTCCAGTATCGCAACTGCAGACAGCGGATGATATTCTGGTACGAGCAATGGACGAATCTATGATGGTGCAACCGCGGGACATGTACTGGAGCGTTTTGGGCATGATGAATAACCCATGGTTTCGAGTCGTTATACATAAGGAAGGCCATTCGCTGCGATTTGAGCACCCAACACAGCCGGCGTTAATTCCGGGTGGTTGGATGGAACGAGTTAAGAAGAACGGAGGAAATCTTTCTAATGGATACTGGGGAGAAATGATATCTGGCGAGGAAGAGAGTGCCGCCGAAGAAGAGCAGGTTAACGATATTTGCATGACTAATAAGGATATAACCCGAATAATCAGTATCGACGAGCTGAAGAAACATGATGGCGAAAACGAGCCATGGTTTGTGGTTAACGGACAAGTTTACGATGGGGCTAAATTCCTGGAAGGGCATCCCGGAGGGGCGGCTTCGATTATTGGTGCCGCTGGACAGGATGCTAGCGAAGAGTTTCTTGCCATTCGTAAGTCCGCAAGCTCTTATTACGATTAAGGATTGAGCTTATATATCAATAGACAGCGAGAATGCCAAGGCGATGCTTGTGGATTATCACATTGGCGCACTCGATGAGACTTCGCGAGCTGCCCTAGCAGATGGAGACGCAATCACTGAGACAGCATCAGCACTACGAGCAACATTCTTACAATCTAAAACATGGACAAAGGCTATCCTATGTGCTAAAACGAAGATATCAAACGATACTAAGATCTTTACCTTTGATCTTGAGCACGTTAACCAAACTTCCGGCCTTCCTATAGGCCAGCACTTGATGATGCGATTGCGCGACCCGGTTACACGTGAGGCTATCATACGATCATACACACCTATTTCAGAGACAACGGAGAAAGGAAAGCTACACGTTCTCATCAAGATTTATTACGACACACAGGGAAGAAAAGGCGGCAAAATGACACAGGCGCTAGACACAATCCCTATTGGTCACTTTGTCGACTTTAAAGGCCCGGTAGGAAAATTTGAATACCTCGGCCGGGGCATATGTTCGATTCAGGGGCAACAACGGAAGGTCAAGCGGTTTTTCATGATCTGCGGCGGGTCTGGAATCACACCGATATTCCAAGTCCTCCGCGCCGTGTTAATGGATCGGGAGGATCCTACTACGTGCCTAGTCATCGACGGCAACCGTATCGAACAAGATATCCTCTGCAAGACTGACATTGACAATATGGTCATCGGCAACAACTCCAAGTGCCGCTTGTTATATACGCTTAGTCAGCCCGGGCCATCGTGGGCTGGCCTCAGGGGCCGGATAGATAAAGAGCTCCTCGAGAGGGAAATAGGCTCTTGTAAGAGCACCAATGACGAGGACTTAGTACTCATCTGCGGACCCGAACCACTTGAGAAGAGTGTCCACTCTATCTTAAAGGATTTGGGCTGGAAGGATAAGGATGTACTGTTCTTCTAAACGCCTTATAATGTGTATATAAACATACTTCATATATATATTCTCATGCCTTTAGAATGTTCCTTCGGTGTAAGTTTTGGACGATGACGCATGTTACTATACGATGGAATCGAACAATATTACGGAGTGTTGTCGACGTCAAGGCATAAAGAAAATTGACGCCTTTATATACGATGAAGTATTAGGTGTTTGAGGTGTATAGGCTTAGAGCCTATGTGCAATATCTACCTTTTTTATACATGCCCTACTACTGCATATCGAAACCGAGTTGGAATTCTTATATGTAATAATCGTCGACGAGCAAGTGGATTGCATGGCCACACCACATGTACGACGCTGCTGGGTCGTTCTAATATTAGCTAGCCCGACTTTATGTTGACCGATATTGCTTGGTTGGATGCCAATACTCATCATGTAAAAGAGATAACCGCCATCTTGCATTGCATCAAATGGGTCCAGATACAGTAGGGATCCAATGGGGGTATTTTTTACTGCACAACTTCAGAAATGGGCTTAAGGTTGCTCTTTTGGATATGAGACAACCCACGTACAATACCCAAGGTACCTAGGTATATTAAAACCACTGTATTAAAACGTCCATGCTTCAACTAAATATGCACCTAGTGTAGGTACCTATTGTACCTAGATATACCTAAATGTGTACATACAGCACCTAGCCACGTTTAGCCCAGGTTTATCCGGCCCCATAATTTAACGTTCAGTACCTTATACCAACCTACGTACCTAACCTAAAATCATGTACCTTTTCAGTGCTGCAGGCAGCTCAGAATTACAATGGGCACGGCACGATCCACATCGAAATCGTCACTATTACAAAGTAACGCGCAGCCTCAGCTTTCCTCGAACTAACCCAACTACCACTTTTACCACTTCTACCACCGATCGAGTCTCTCTGCTCAATCTATCCAGCTGTCTTATCCACCAACACCTTGGTTTTGTGGAACCACTTCTACATTTTCTACCTGGTTCAACAAAGAGTTTACAACTCACTGTTTTTAACGCAAACTATTTTCTTCCTACGCAACAACTTTAGAACCCTTTGTCACGACCGTGCACAGGCACCTTGGGTATAATCTTATTTAATGGCTACCAACAAACGCAGTCCGACACCAGATCAACCTTCTCTTGAAGATCCGGACACAGCCGCCGCACGCAAGGAATTGAGACAAACGGTAATCTCTGACAAACCCGACTTATCTATCATGTCCGCCGCCAAAGTTGACCCCGCGCCCAACGCCGCCACGAGCGGTGATAAGCCATCGGACAAAGATGCCGCACCCGATCGCGAGTCTCTTGAGCTTCGTAACAATAGCTTAAGAAACCAGGTGTCGTCCCCAAAGAAAAAGCGGGCGCGCGATGAGGTAGACAACCCGAATGATACCTCCTCAGAAGGCGATGTATCTCCTATCGGCGCTGAATCGGCCATTACTGAGCCCGAGAAGAAACGTCCTCGCGACGTCTCGAGCGAATATAAAGTAAAAGCGGATGCGCTTACTGTAAGAGTATCTGGACTAATTTGGTATTCGAATCTCCTACTGATCATCAACAGGCTCCATCCGATTCCAACGACGGCCCTGAAGCTAAGACGAATGCCAAGAACGACACGCCAAGTACTGAGAAGCAGGCGGCGGCAAAGGAAAATATCGATGCTGAGAAGGGAAAAATTACAAGCACAACATCTAGCTCAGCTTTTAGCAGCTCTGGAATCGCAGGATTCGCTTCTCAAACATCGCCATTTTTACAGCCCGGCTCCAAGCCCTTATCTTCTTTCGCTAGTCCATCTGGCTCACAGTCACCATTTGGCGCTGCTGCCACAACATCTACAACATCTATATTCGGCAGTTCCAGCTTGTCTAACGGTACCTCTCCTTTTGGTCAAGTAGGAGGAGCGGCGAAGCCTTTCGGCAGTACCGTCTTCGGCGGAACATTTGGCGGCAAGTTTGGCGAATCAAAGTTCACTAGCTTTGGTAAGCCCGGTGAATCATTTAAGAGCAGCAAACCGGCTAAGCCATTCGGAGCACCCGTGAGCGAGGAGGAAGACAATAATGGAGAGGATGGCGGCAACTCTGAAGATGAGAACAGGGCTGATAACGAAGATAAAGAAGCTCAAGAAGAGAAGACTGCGACGGATGACAAGAAGAAGCCAAAGCTTCAGCGAGGTGAGTTATCGGACGTCGCCATATAATTTAGCATAGAGCTGACGAACCATATAGTGGTCATAGACGATGGTGAGGCTGGTGAAGCTACCATCCTGCAAGTTCGTGCCAAGATCTTCCATCTCGACAAAGCTAGTTCCTCCTGGAAAGAACGGGGCGCTGGAAACCTGAAGATCAACGTGCCTCTAGCTTGCGTCGACATTGACGAAGATACCGGTGCAGCTATTCCTGGATCCTTTGATGCATCTGCTCTAGACAGTGCCGATGCCAAGGTCGTTCGTTTGATCATGCGGCAAGATTCTACCCACCGTGTGATTCTTAACACTGTCATAATTCCGGCCATGCATTTCCAGGAGAAGTCTACAGCTAAGGCAACTCACGTACTCTTCACGGCTATAGAAGATGAGGGCGCTGTTAGCGTTCAAGTAAAGGTACATGTCCTAAGGCGTATAAGATGCACTAAAGTACTAACTATCTTATAGATGAACACGGCGAATGCTAAGAGCTTCCTAAACGAGGTCGGAAAGATACAGCGTGAACTTCAATCAGTTTAGGCAGCTGATGGAACCAATGGTACTCCGACTTCAGTTGCCAACACGTCTGGTTCTAAGAATGACAAAGCAGAGAATCTTAATGCTGATGCAGAGAAACACTTGGGCGACGGAAAGAAGAATAATGAAGGGATTGATGATGTGGCTCCCATGCCGGAGCGGGGGCTACCACGCGCCGAATCTGATGATGGTTCTAATGATCATTTACCCTGGCCAACCCTAAAGGAATCGAGCTGGGAAGGGTCCGATGAGGAGGTTTCTAGCAGCTTGGGTCTAGAGAGTGGGCCTTCATCCGAGGCTTCAATTAAGCGCAAAGTCGCAGAGTCGGATGGCCCTATGACGCGAGGTAGGAAGAAGAGAGTCGATGCGTCCTCGTTTTTCGAGAAGCGGTCCTAGATGTGTGATGCATACCACGAAGCGTTTAGAGATGGTAAGGGAGTTTTGCATTAAGCATTTTCAGGAGAGGCATGGGTATCGGTACTCTGGAAGAATTGCACGCTTATGAGGCATAGATGAACAACGGTGGCACGGATATTTGTCGGCGGCAATTCTGTGATAATAGAGCTCATACCCATAAATGCTGGCACCATTCCGTTACGCGAAACGCTCTGTGGAATAACCGTTTGCGGCATCGCGTTGGATTAATCTCTATCAAGTAGTTAATTTTCATGAATAGAAACTTTTATCAAATGATTCCTATTCTTATGGGCGTTGGGAAGGACTAAGGAGTTACGTAGTACTTGGACTAACTGCCTAGGTACCTAGGTAACCATAACTCTTTTTTAACTAACTCTCTTATACGTAAGAATGTTTTGGATAAGACCTTAGACTAGATTTCGATCTTTATTATTTGTATACACCTAACCTCTTAAGCCTCCTTTCTAGGAGGTAGTTGGGGGAGGTTATTTGGGTACTTACCCAAGGTACCTGGGTATATTACCCAAGATTTACATCATTAAAAGTACCTAAGACACTTCGATAAAGCCAAGTGGTCACGTGCTTCCGTCCGCATTTCGCGCCACAAGATGCGCGACCAGTTCGACCTGCCAGTCTAACTACGTCAACGTAAAGCGCGTATATTAGGACTAAGGGTCTTCTAACTTAGGTAAGCATAATTTCCCTCATACATCTTGATTACGGATGAGATGTCTGCTCTTAAGGCAGCTACGGTTTCGAATAGAATCATTAAACGGAAGAGGAAGAGGCAACCATCCGAAGAAGGCAGAGACGATTTCTTAGAGGATTCGGAAGAGACCCTTAAGGAATTAAACACCGAGAAATCGAGAAAGAACGCAACGCCTCAACGCAAGAAGAAGGCAAATACGGATGTTGAGTGCCAAATTGAATGGCCGCAGGTATTCAAGGATTTGGACAAGACTCATAGGGCTTTGAACCTAGTCTTCACCTTCTGCTCTACACGCAAGCACATTGCGACAACTTTTGATACTATTCGGTCCTCAGTGGAGTCCAATACGAAGCGGGAGTTGACAGTCGAGGATGTCGCGGCTATCGTGGCACTGCGACCGGAAGGTATCAATTTTGCCTACGTGGATGAGATAATGTTGCATACCGACATCAAGGGAGCTGAAAGAGACTCTACGTTTAAGACTGGTAAATCAAGGAATATCACAGTTCAAGGTCCTGCCCCGGATGCCTCCGTTGGCGGATTTACTGGTTTAGACGAACTTGGTAGTCGACATCCCGATGATTTGCCATCAAGTGGTCAAGAGGTTCTTTACTTTGAGTTTATTGACGGTGACCTCAAGAGACAGGTCCAGAGCAAAAAGACAGGGGAACCCATAAATCCGAATAGGAGGCTTCGGGACGAGGACTTGAAAATGCCAGTTTACAGCCAGAAACAACTGACAACTCTGATTGAGAAGCGTAATCAAAAATTCGCGAATGCCGTGAGTTCCTTTATAAACAGCTGCGTAGAAGAAAATCTGGATCCAGAGGTAATGATTCGCCAAGAAGCAGAAGCATATATCCCGATTCCTACTCTGTCAGAAATCACTACCCCTCAGCCAGAACCTAGCACTATACCCGCATCGATACCCAAGGAGAGGAAGAGCATTCCTGAAATCATACAAGAAATCAAAGACAGTCCGTGGTATACTGGTCAAATTGTGCCGGATGGACACCGCGTGTTTGACGCTCAGGATCCCGTTTTCGGGGAGCTTGATTTTCTACTGAGTCAGGATATGGTGAATGCTCTATACAATGCGAAAGGAATCACCCAGTTCTATGCTCACCAGACTGAAGCGATCAATAATCTTCACGCGGGCCGTCATGTTGTCGTCGCAACCTCGACAAGCTCAGGGAAGTCCCTCATATACCAGCTTCCTGTCCTACACGCGTTGGAACAGGACCCCAATACTCGAGCTATATACATCTTTCCAACGAAGGCATTAGCTCAGGATCAGAAAAAAAGCTTAAAAGAGATGCTTGCGTACTTTACGAGGCTGGAAAATACCCTCGTTGAGACGTTTGACGGAGATACCCCGATGCACGATAGAAATCAAATACGTGACGAGGCACGGGTCATCTTTACTAATCCGGACATGCTTCACCTTACGATTCTCCCTCAAGAAGATAGATGGCGAACTTTTCTAAAGTACTTACGCTATGTTGTCGGTAGGTAAACTCCTAATCAAGAAAATGTATTTGCACGACTAATTCTCGGATAGTTGACGAATTGCACTACTATAATGGCTTGATGGGCTCGCATGTTGCATTCATCATGAGGCGGCTTCGACGCATATGTGCCGCTGTCGGCAACCGAAAGGTTAAGTTCGTATCGTGCTCTGCTACCGTGGCAAATCCGCGAGAGCATTTTAAGACCATCTTTGGAATTGATGATGTACATTTAGTTGATTTCGACGGGTCGCCATCTGGGCGCAAAGAGTTTCTCTGCTGGAACACGCCTTATAAGGACCCCGGCGATCCAACTAGCGGGCGCGGAAATGCCATAGCCGAATGCGCTCGCTTATTCTGCCAGCTCATCCTACGCGGCGTTCGTGTGATAGCGTTCTGCCGCGTGAGAAAGCAATGCGAAGAGCTAGTGAATGCTGCCAGATACGAATTAGAATCATTGGGTCGGCCAGAATGCATGGCACGTGTTATGGGTTACCGAGGTGGATACACGGCACAAGACCGTCGACAGATTGAGAGCGAAATGTTCGAGGGCAAGCTCATGGGAATCATTGCTACTACTGCCTTGGAACTAGGTGTCGATATTGGTACCTTAGACTGTGTCATTACACTAGGATTCCCATACACGATTTCAAATCTGAGGCAGCAGAGTGGGAGAGCTGGTAGGAGAAACAAAGATTCTCTGTCTGTGCTGGTGGGTGATTGCTTCCCAACCGATCAGCACTACATGCAGAATCCCGATGAACTTTTCACGAAGCCCAACTGCGAACTTCAAGTTGATTTAAGCAACATGCTTGTCTTGGAGGGTCATTTACAGTGCGCAGCATATGAGATGCCGATCAAGCCCGTCGACGATGCTATCTATTTTGCGAAAGACCTGGCGAAGATCGCAGAAGAGCGCCTTATTAAAGACGAGCTCGGGTACTACCATTGCCATGACAGATTTAGACCGATGCCATCAAGGTTTGTTGCGATTAGAGATACCGAGGAGGATCATTTCGCAATAGTTGATATATCACATGGGAGGAACGTGGTACTTGAGGAATTAGAAGCATCGAGGGCCTTCTTTACTATATATGATGGCGCGATATTTTTACATCAGGGCAACTCGTACCTGGTACGCGATTTCCAACCAGATAGAAAGATTGCCAAGGTAGAAAAGGTCAAGGTGGAATGGACCACGGAACAGCGAGACTTCACCGACGTGGACCCTGTGGAAACAGAGGCGATGCGTAAAATCCCGGGCTCGCTCTCGCGCGCCTTTCACGGCTCAATACGCATTACCCAGAACGTCTTTGGCTACTTCAAAGTAGATAGGAAGCGCCGCATCCTCGACGCCGTACAAGTCGATAACCCTCCCATCATCCGACATAGCAAAGGCATGTGGCTCGACGTTCCGAAGCGTGCCCTCGAGATCCTCGTCGACCGACGTCTCCACGTGGCGGGCGCTATTCACGCTGCCGAGCATGCTATCATGAGCCTGATGCCTAACTTCGTCATAAGCATGCCGGATGACGTCCGGACGGAATGCAAATCGGGGCTAAAGGAGTTCGCGCGGAAGGAAACTTCGCGGAAGAGGCCTGCTCGGCTGACGTTCTACGACGCGAAGGGCGGCGCCAACGGAACCGGCATTAGCACTAAGGCGTTCGAGTTCATCGACATGCTACTCGTACAGGCTCTAGAACGGGTCCAGCACTGCCGTTGTCAGACAGGGTGTCCTGAGTGCGTGTGCTCGGAGTTCTGTAAGGAGGCTAATGAGGTTATGAGTAAGGCTGGTAGCGCGGTTATAATTAAGGCGTTATTAAATATGGAAATCGATGTTGAGGCCCTGCCTATGGGACCGGAGGATACGAGCCCGGTTGGCATCGAGACGGTGGTTTTGGCTAAGCCGGTGCCTTCGAGGGGCCGGAGGTTTGATTACGAGGAAATTAAGATAGAGGAGGATGATCAGGAGGTTGTCGTTGTTGATTAGGCTGAGGGGGCATGTTTTATCATTCCCAATTGTGACATAGGGTGAGCTTTAAATAAATTATCTTTCTAGACAAGAACTGCTATGCTAATATTATATTGACGAGTCTATCGCTGAAGAAATCTGGTCCCCACTGAGAATGTTCTGATCCCTTATCGTCCGTTACTGGAAAACTGGCACTATCTGAGCAGAAAGAAGTAACCAAGACGAAATATAATATGTTACGGCGGGAAGATATCTGTATGACTAGAACAAGTATTTCTATCAGTACCCTTGATGTACTCTCGCGCGTAAATACCTACCTAGGTACCGCATCCATAAGGTGTCCGCACATGGAATCCTTAGGCGCCAGGAATCAAGCCCACCAATTCGGTACACGTTCTACAGCAAATATCTTATCACAGGTACACCACCTGATTTTATTAGAGGGCGCGCCTTTCAACTTTCCAACTCATATGTATTTCGGTATTCCTTTAGGCGTTGTAAAACGTCCACTTTACATACTATCTACAACTATAAACTCCAAGCCGGAACCCGATCGAACCCGGAAAGACAAGCCGTCAAAATGAAGCTTTACGCTTTCCTTTTCGTTTTATTTTCTTCCGTCGTTTTTGCTGCGCCTTGCGCCGAGTTGCACGGGAAAAACTACAACCGCGACCACGACCACGACGTCAAGACAGTTGCTGTGGCCGAGGATCCCGTCGTTGAAGCATGGAACCGAACTGTCGCTGTCGTCGCTCTTCCGCTCCTGGAGAAGCGAGATGATATCGACGACTGGAACCGCGATAATCCAGATAACCGCATCGCTGCTGTATGTGCCGTCGAAAATAAACCTATTCCTTCCCTCTCTCTCCCCCACATCCCCCCCCTTTTTTTTGCCAGCTCCAAAGCGTAGGTAGGTAAATAAGTAATTGCTAACTCGATTATTATTATTATAGTACTACGTATGTCCTCACCCGCGCGTTCTCTTCACCGTGTTCAACGCGAGAGCCGTATACCAGGCCTTCCGGCGCGGCGCTTGGTACATCGCGCACCCGGGCGAGCTTCGGCCGCGCTGGAGCGGTCTCGAGCACCCGCACTCGGTGGTGCGTAGCCCCTCGCCCTCTCCTTTTTTATATTTTTTTCTATTTAAATTTCTTTTTGTAGCTTGTCTCCGGAAACAAGTATCTCCTGTGAAGAGTTACCTACTATACGTCCGGACTCCTAGCGCCTTTTCCTAAACGAAGCAATTACCTACTAACCAACCGGTCGCCACCACAGTGGCTACCAGACTACCGCGCGCAGCGCGTGGACCTAGGCCGCGCCGAGGGCGAGCTCTTCCTGTTCCCTGTGAACCCCACGCCGCTGGGCGAGTGGCCCGGCATCGCGGGCGCGCCCGTCTCCGGACCCCCCGGGGACCACCGCGTCGTGCTCGACGAGCACGGGATGTTTGCCGGGGTGGTGGTGCTGTTTGCGGGCGAGCCGGGGGGCGAGAGGCTCGTGTGGTGCTACCCGATGCTTGAGTACGGCGCGAGAGACGTGGGCGCGACGGCGGAGGGGAATCCGGGCGTGGATGAGGCGTGGCGGGATGGGTTTGATGGGCATTATTTGTTTGCGCCGGATCCGGTGGGGGGGTCGCGGCCGCCGGGGGTTTGATCAGGTATGTCGGTAGCTTCGGCGGGATGATTGCGTGGTAAGGTACTACTATTCTATAGGGGCGACGATTCAGAAAATAAAAAAATAAAAAAAGGAAGGGTGTCTATTATCTACCCCCTACTTATCCACGTTGGCTGTATTCTTTTACGCCGTCCTGACGTTAATCATCTGATCATAATTGCGGAAGGTAGAAATATAAATAAATATGACGATAATTACCTAGTTGCTCATACTCTTTGACCTCCGCTATGCTAATTCCGCCTCGATAAGGCTTTCGGATCCCATCTCGTAGTTATATACATGCACAACTTTAAAGCCGGCCCGCTTCAAAATAGCCTCCCAGCGAGCCTGCGTACGCTCCCCCATGGCGCCAAGCACAAATACTATCTGGTCCATCGAGGTAACGGGCCACGTCGGGTTGCGATCGGGAACAATAATTTCATTCACGAGCAGTTTTGAGTAACCCGATCTTATCGCAGGCCGTAGCTGTTCGAGGATGCGAACGCAGTCGTCGTCGCCCCAGTCGTGGAGCACGGAGTGTAGGTAGTACGCCCGGGCTTCTTTTACGGGCTGAGGAGCGAAGAAGTCGTGAGCTGTGGCTTCGAACACACCCTCGCTGGAAACGGCTGAGATGACCTCGGGGCGGTCCTGTAGGATGAGTTTGCCGGGGAGCGAAGGGTGCTTTTCTTTCAGCTCGAGTAGGTCGTGTCCTAGACCACCGCCGACGTCAACGAGGAGGACGTCGTTGCCCCCGGTATCAGCATCAAAACCTTGGACGAGACGCTCTTCGATCGGGTAAAAGCCTTGATCAACCCACGAAGGTTTCCCGGCGCGGTACGCCGACATGTAGTTGTTGAATTTCTCTCAGTAGGGCGGGTTTTGATCTAGCCATGCGAAGAATGGAAGCTCTGTTTTATGAGCGGCTTGGAAAGGCCCGTCCGTTAGCTTCGTTGGAAGTGCATACTTGATGCTCTTCAAGTACTCGGGTAGACCACGGAACGACGGGCCGGCCACGTCGTATCTGTAAATATTATAAGGACCCGTAAGTAGGTATCCAATAGGGGGGGAAGCCGGATATCGAGCTGATGGGAGACTTTTCCTACGTACGTGTAAATGATGCCGTCTCGATACTTCGGCTCGGTCAGAGCGTTGCTCAGGGGCGTCCCAACGTACTTATCCGCACCCGTCTCGGCAACGACATTCATAGCAGCAAGATGCTTCAAGGTTCGTGCTTTCGCGAGCATCAACAATCTACCTATGCGACGCGACACGAGTACCTAGTTATTATTTCAGGTAACGTACCAATCAGAGTCTCATCGGCACCAGCTTTCGCGGCCAAGTCTTTCCCACTGATATCTACCTCGCCGCTGTCTTTTAAGGATTCAAATATCCCCAAGTCGACCGCCATGCGACAGTGTGCGGCTCTGGCGGGCTATGATGTTCATGCCAGTCAATAATGCAGAGCCTTAGAAAAAGTATCTATCTCGAATAAGTACCCCAGCCCAGCCTATTCGCTGGATAGATTCACTTGGAAGCTCCAAGCTTGAAATCAAGGAATGAGCGAGGTTTAGGAGTTGTTCCCGGGCTCCCGGTTTCTTCTCGGAATACGCGGAGCCGGTTGCCTGAAGTTGGGCGAGAATGGCTTCTGGCGTGGGCGACATAGTGTATTGGGCGTTAGATAACTTATTTCCTTCAAATGGAGGCTATCATTCAAGTAGAAATCTAGGTGGGTAGGTGTAGTTTCTGTTTCTAACATTAATAAGAGTGGTGGGGGTAATGAGGGGAGGATATGACTTATACATGAAAGCGGAGTGCCAAGGTGACATTGAGTCTGTATGTAGTATGATCATTGTATCAATCTAATAGAAGCTGTATTACATAGGAAGTATTCTAACCTAGAGGAGTCTTAAATGTGCGGAGGATGAGAATACATCTTGGCAGAAAGGCGTAAAAAAAGAGTAGCGCATCCTATCAAATAGTTACACTGAAAACACCCTAACTTCTAAGAGTTAGATATAATCTCATACATTTAACGTTAGAAAAGTAATAGAATACATTGCTTGAAACCCCCGAGCATGGCCTATTTGACCATGTATTTTATTTACAACGAGGCTAACACTGGCTGCGCAGAATAGCGGCAAAATAACTGGCGCAGTCTACTAACAATTATGCTGGTAGGTGTGCCATCTTTTTTGACGTTATTCTGCTATATTTCATGATCACTTCCTCAGATTGCAACCGCATAGGACGAGCCATCAAAGCGGCAAACACTCGTTCTTATCCTCCTTATTTGTTCATCACCGTGCTCCCGATCCGATTTAGAACGCCTTGGCCCATTTAGCTGGGCTACAAGTACGAGAAGATCCTCTACATCGAAATGCACATCAAAACCATCTTGGAAACTTCCCCAGTCGGTCCCGAGCTGATGGAAGAAGCCGAAGTCTTCACATTCTTCACCATGGATTAATCTCCCCCTTTCCATGGGCACTGCCTGTCCACAGATATCATAGCGACGCGGATTAACACCACCTCGCTGTCGCACGGCTAATATACAGCCTGGTTCTTGGTTGTCTGTACGCCGGGACCTGCATTTTCTAAATATTATCCAGTCACCATCTCGAGTTCCAGCCGGCAATAGAAAACTTACGGTTTCAAGGTTGGTTGACTTTCGAAACTCTCCAGATGGACATCTCACGAACAACGGCATCTCTACTAACGAACCGTTTCCCTTGATGAACTGCTGTTGACCATTTCCGAACGGAAACAGGAACCCAAGTATACCTCCCATCGACACAATTCGTAGCCCTAGCCAGCGCTTAAACGTACATAATGGTCTACACACGGTGGCAAATGTCTTTGAGCCAACAACCCGGTTTTCTTCTGCCGTTTCGTGCAAATAAGTCATCGGAGAACTGTCTTCAGTATCGTTCAATCGAGGCATAGTTCTTCGTGAGTCTAAGGCCTTCTTCAGGTATGGACAAGCTTCAATATTCAAACACTGAAAAATCCGGCCGGTTAACGGCCAGAGAGTAGTATCCCAATGAAACTCTACCCTCGCGTCTTGGGCTACGGCCCTCAGTGTATCTACGGCTACTTCAAAAAGCGACTTTTTATAATCGACACTTAGGGGGCCGTTTTCATTCCAACCAGTCACTGTGAGGATTCCGTAGATCTTATCCCTTGGATCCTGGCAGCACAAAAACATAGACTGTCCAAGTGCAGTATAAAGACCCAGAGGCGCTACATACTCTGTGCATCCATAGTTCGCGAAGTGAACCCAGCAGATCCTTTCCTCGATGGTCGAAGGAGTCAATTTCTCTTGCGGGGTATTATTATTTCTATATCTCGGAGATGAACGTGTTAAACTAGGGCGAAATGCGCGGAGATAATCCATAGGCACGGAGTCTTCGCCGCAGCAAACGTGGACTTTACGAGCTGCGAACATCTCCTGTAGAATCCAAAGGCGGGTGAAGTACGGTCGGCGTATAAAGGCGTCTTTGGCCCTCTTTGCCCGTCCGAGGACCTGCATAGACACTGAGAGAGCAGACCTAGGATTACCCAACCCTGCCAACCATAGTTGTCCCAGCTTAGAAGGTTTCCGGTTTCCATTAGCGGTGAAGGCAGATTTTAAATAAAAATAATTTCTTCGCACGAAATCAAGGAGGAATTTGCTATTGTCTGCATGTGGCCCGATGCAGGATAGCACACAGGAAGCCAGGCGATATATCTTTCCCATCATTTGTACTTGGTGGCTTTTTTCCTCGTTGTCTGTCTGATTGATACAGATGGCATCTATCCAGTAATAACGATGGCGCCACGCACATAGGTTTCGCAAGTTTCTTTCATGCCATTTGGCTTGGCGTAAGACATACTCACAGCTTCTTCTGACTTTGAGCGGTTGCTTGTTGATAGAGATGTATGTGGTTTGCGAAGGATCCCCCCATGTGTACGAGATGGCGTGGTATGGAGGCAGTTTGCTGAGTGACCAAGTTGACAGACTGCAATGAACGGGTTCGTCACGTTTGGCATGGTGTATTTGTAAGAGGCGAATCTGGTTTCGTGCGTCAGTCATAGGGGTGTGGACGAAGCAGCGTTCTTCCGTAATATTGTCGCCAACTTGAGTATCTCCCATCATGTAACGGAATTGTGACGTTTAGTTCTGGAAACCGGAAGTGATTAGAGCCTTGGACTCAGTAGAATGCTTCAGGGGTAGATACCTAAATTATTCTAGTTATTGGTTCGAGTACCTTATGGAAAAGGAATATTAATGGGTTGATTATCCGGGGGAAACCATGGAGAAAAAGAAGGAAAGCGACAACATCCCCTCGAGTCTGGTTCGAAGCGAGCCAAGCCACTCGTTTGCAGCCAGTGTTCGCAGCCCTATTGGACATTGTAGGTAAAGCCCGTAGCCCTTCGCAACATACCCCGATTCCGACCTAAAACCCGACTGGTAGTTATTATTCGCAAGAAACCGCCTGTCTGAACCGTATTGACTAATATGATTTTCTCCGTCGTGTCTGCTGATTACGTCAACTCCCTTTAAGCACCTTCATCCATCTAGGTAATGTCACAAGATATTATATTCGTATTACTAAAAGCTGGAAATAATCTTATTAAAATATTATGAGTATTTACCTACTGGCACGCCATCTTTAAAGTCGTTATCATTCGTGCATATCCCAACCAAGTCGTGTGACTCCATCCCATTTTAAAAAGATGCCCCAGTCTATCCTTTTCTATCCGCATCCCGGTTGTCTGGGAATAAGCCCAAGCCCTCTGTCTAATGCTCTAATTAGGTCTTCCGTTCTCATTAGTGGTAGACATGACCACAGTCCTCGGTGACTGGCCGTACGGGCCAGTTAAGGTGCAAGTTAAGGGGTTGAACTTGCCCATCTGGAGACAGAACAAGTACGCATTTGGGTCGCTTGAATTCCCGGGGTTGAACGTGAGAATGTGTGTGGCATCCAGACCCGTGCTATAGGTTCTCCATTAGTAAAAACTGACCAAGTTTAGAGCAGCAAGTTTTTTACTCACCCGTCAGAAGCGAGCTCCTCAAATAACTCGACGCGGAAGTTTGTATTGCCGGTCCACCCATCGGCCGGCAGACGGAATTGCAAGGCGGGATTGACGCACGCAGTCCAGTCTGTTGGACCTGGACTAGTGCCGGCAGGCCAGTCAACTCTGCAGGTCGTGTTGAGGGTGGCGCTGCTGGTTGATGAAGCGTCCGGGTAAGTCACGGCGACATTGACGAAGGAGTTGACGGAATCAACCCCGTAGACTCCGGGATACGGAAAGGTAGCGCCAAGGCTGGTGATTGTGAATTCGGGGGTGTCTCGAGGCTCAAGGGGGAGAGCAAGAGCGGGAGAGAGAAGGGAGAGAACGGATGTTAATATGATTTGCTTATACATTATGGAAGAATAGTATTGGAATGGCCTGTAAAGTGGAATAGTCGATTGGTATAAATGGTAGTTTAATTATTTTGAGTCTTCCTTGTGAACTTTGAGCTGATTTTCAATAGAACTGGGAGAATGGAACATGGAATATGACCTATTACTACGATGATGCATTCTACTTATATTCGAGTGAAAAAAATGTAAAGTCCTACGAAAATGATGACGATAATCCAATCTGTCAGCTCATGATCTCATTATGATCTCTCTAGAAGCCCTCTGCGATTGGTATCTATACGCGAGCCCGTGTTCGCTGACTGCGCCTTAGAAGGGAACTTCGGAATGAAAGAAAAGCGTATTTCAAATACGAGAAATCTCGTCACGGTGCTGACATGATTCTCTCCAATTGTCTACATATTGTCCCCTCAGCTCAGCCCCTCTATGATATTGTTACACGAGAGCGCCACATGGCAACGGCTGCTGAGGTGAGGTGGCGAAGATCGGATCACCTTTTAATTGGCAAGGTGGTCCAGCTGAGCTGTCAGGGCTGCTAGCCTGCTAGGCGAGTTCTAAAACCGTCCACTGTCCACGCCTAGCCGCTATTGGTTAGCTCTAACCTAACCTAGTGGATTAGACTAGCCAAGCACGCGGATAATCAGTCGAGTCGATGCGATGATTTTGTTCTCCACTTCGTATAATCCGTACACTATGGACTATGTTTGTATGTGGCCAAGCTGAAAGTTACTTGGTGATATAGCATGGAGAGACTGTGGTTATTCAATAGAATACAAGTATCACGTCACTTCGTCATCAATGGCGCCGCTACATACAAATTCATAAATCCCTTTTTCAATCTCTCCGGAATTCCCGCAATACTCTTCATCTCCTCCGTAACGTTCCACTTCAAACTATCCGCCAAAGCCCCTACGAATCCCTTTTGCCCGTCGTCGCCCGAGCCGAGCGCTGGATTGGACCATGCCTCGTGCACTGCGGTGTACTGATCTCCCACTTCGCCAGTGGCCGGCTTATCGGGTGCCCAGGCTTCATCGGCGTCAATGATCTTGGGGAATGGGTTCTTTGAGAGGAGACGCTGTAGGTCTGCATCGGCGACTTGGTAAGCAGGAAAAGGGTCCGGGGCCATGGTGGGCTTGGGAGCGGTGATCAAGACTCCGGACATAAGGGTGACAGCTCCTTTGTCGTTGTTAAGGAGGTCACGAATGTTATTACCGCTGGTGCGAGGATCGGTAGATGGGTCGTCTGCCATGCGTTAGCTTTGCGTAACGGCTATTAGTTCATGTATAGGTGATCACGACTTACACTTCGCCCACAGCCCATGCGGTAAGCGGTTGAGGTACTTATCGTACTGCCATCCATCATCCGGTTCCTCCTCTCCGTCCTGTTGAACTACTACCGTAACAGTCGATGCTAGGGTTTTCGTGAGCTTCATCGGCTTACCATATATATCGTCGTGCGTAAGGATAGCACTCCCGTCAGGATCGTTCTTGACGGCATTGATTGGCATTTTGCATTCTACAACGAAGGAAAAGGAGCCGGCGCGTACAACCCACGGTGTCGTCTGGTCGCGCTCGGGATTGTCGTCTGGGTTCAAGAGCCCTGATTGGGCCAAGAAGTTGTGGCCCTCGTTGTCTTCTTTTTGGGCCTTCATATCATCTCCAGCTCCTATGGCGAGCTTGCCACTAGTAGCTGCGGATAGCGCCGGGCTTGTCCCTGTCTGTAGTACCAGATGATAGAAGTCTTCGAGGCTGACAGCTTCGTTTTGGATTTGGTTGTTGCCAAAGTTGATGTCGAACCCGACGATCCAGAAGTCGACGTGGACACGACCAGCGATTGGTGGACCCCAGAGGTACAGCTGGGCGCCAATCTCGACCGAGATGCGGATGTGGATAAACCAAATGTCGATGCTGAATCTGACTCCCACGGAGACACCGGCCTGCATGTTGAAGTAGAAGGGCTTATAGTTAATGAGGAAGTCGGCGAAAGCATCAAACCAAGCCGACAGCGGTCCGGCTTCAAAAGCAGCGTGCAGACGACCTCCAGCCATACAAGCCTTAGGTGTAATAGCAAAGTAAGCCTGGCCCGATATGGTGAGGCCACCTCCGAGATTCCAGCTGATTCCTAGGCGTGGCGGATTCGGGAAGCCAACAGGCAAATTGAAAGCTTGATGGTAACCGCCAAGGGTGAAGACATACTGGCCAACGGTCGACTGGTCAGCGTGCGGGGCGTCGAACCAATAGTACAGACCAAAGCCACCAGTGAGGTGACAGTTAGGATCTAGAATATAGGAGCGCGGAGACAGCTGAGCATCAATCTTGAGGGTACCGTAGTCGAAGTCTGCTACAGCCGATATGCCCAACTCGACGTGGGCTATCTTGAAGGATGAAGCAGGTGTGGGGACATCGGCCGTGGCGACGGCAAATATACCAAGCTTTACAGAGTTTCCAAATTGTACGACTACGACAGCATCAATAGCTAGCATCTGGAAAGCGCCGACACCCATACCAACAGCCAACCAGTACGTCTTGTCTAGTGGTTGGAACCAGCCGCCTGCCCCTGGGTCGACAAGCTTCTCTAGGGCTGCCATAGCATTTTCGCTGCCGCTAAGCTGCGAATCTGCGATAAAGGGAAATTCGTAAACCTCATCGACCGTCGGCAGACGAACGCTGCTGTTGTAGCCGAAACCGCCACAGATGGAGTTAATTTCGGCAAACTCGAGTGTTACAAGTGGGCCATTCAGCTTGGCGAAAACGAAAACGGTCTTAAAGCCATCAGAAGTACCCTTTGGCGTTACTATGCCGTAGAAGCCAGCCGCCTCAAACTGGTACAATTTCCAGCCGACGGTAAGACCTCCGGCGTAGTAATCGAGGCCTCCTTCGTTGCCATGTCGAATAACACCGGCGATCGACAGGGGTGGCTGTTCAAACGATGCTGCTAAACCCATAATGACGGGTGTGATTGTAGGGGTCCCACTAAGCGTTGTAAAGGCAAAGCCGAGGGAGAAGCCGACCAGAGAGAAGCCTAGCGGACCGAGCTGGAAAGTGGCATCAAACATGACAGCCAGCATCTTGTCCTTATACTTTAGACCGACGTTGCTGATTGATAATGGGCCGGCAATCTTTTTGTACGGTGCCTGAGCGCTTGGGGAGCCATCGTCGACCTCGCCCTCGCCTGCCTTGAACGCAATACTGCTGGACGGCGACGGTTTCATAAATTCGTAGTCGAGCAGACATGTGCGTACACCTGTGCTACTACGTATAATAACACCGAAGTGGCATCCGGACGTTAGCAAAAGATCTGCTTGAGCCCGTAGCTCCGGCTTGATCTTATCGTTGACAAGTATTATATCCTGCCCGGTGGTCTGCAGGCTGTTGTTGAGCTCCTCCGTATCTAAACGTGTTAGACCCGTTCCCTTGCCAGGCGCCGCGCCCTGTGGCGGCTTATCCTGCACCCAGAGGAAGTACAACTCGTCGAGAGGCTGCGTCAACGTGCCGATGAGAGGTAATTCGAGCTCTACCTTGGTGAAGCCATTAATGGAGACCTTGAATAGCCGCTTAGATGGTGTCTTAGCGACCCAGTTTGTATTATGCATTTGAGCAAAGTCAATATGCACATTTGCGACATTGAGCTGCGAAAGGAAGAAGAAGGACTCCTGGTCGATCCCGGACACATTGTCAGCAGCTGGGGTTTTGTTCTTAACCACATCAATCCTGAAGACATTCTGATTATTGCCCACAAGCTGTGTGTTATAGACGAAATCAGGAAGCTCGATGTCGGGCCCTAAGATGGCTGCTAGCACATCTCCGATTTTCGCGGATTTATCTCCCGGGTTAAGCGCGGCCGAGAAGGTGAAATCACCATTTTTGTATGCAAAATCGAGGCCTAGGCTCAGTCCGGCGATAAGCAGGTTACCTGCAATAGTAAACTCACTTCCTCTCGACTGTCCGCCATCTATTTTTGTGTACTTGTACTCGACAGCTAGCGTGTCGATGGCGATTGAGTTTATAAGGGGCCCGACGTGTTTTTTCGAGTCCTCGTCGAAGAACTCGACTAAAGTCGAGGCGTATAGCCCTGTGAGGGAGGCCTTGAGATCCCAATCTTTGGTAGCTGAGTCATAGCTCAACGATCCCTCGATTATTGCGGGTAGAGTGTCTTCTAATGCATCTTGACTTGGTTCGATAGCAGCGCTGATGAAGGCACTTAGGGCAAAGGAGCTACTATTCCCCCAGGTAAATGAACCTTCAAGCGTGACCTCACCCAGACGCGGCTGAGGCGCCGAACCTGGAGACAGAGGATCGGCCGTGATGGAGCATTTAATATCGAAGGAGTCTTTTGTGAGCTCCATATAAGCCATTTTGATATTTGTAGGCAACGTATCGGGGATGTTGTCTACTTCCTGTCCAGGAATTAGGGACACAATGTCGATTGACTTTGCCGGGGACGATGTCAATGGCTGTAGATCGGACCATTTCTCCACATGTGGTAATAGGTCCTTGTCCGCAGACGGGTCGAATTCTATTCAGTCCATGTCAGCTATTCATCTACTTCTCTATACATGTGTTTGCTTACCATTCCATAACTCGCCTGTCAGTCGACCGAACCCGCCTGCAAAATTGTCCCAGTTGTACGAAAGGAGAAATACAACTGGATCTGAGCCAGTGCCAATGTTGGCTGTGACCTCGATGTCAAAGGAAAAGGATGATAACTTCCGGTTATTTGGGTCTTGCGTATCCAGGCTGACCGTCATCCTGCGCAAGGCAAAGTCAGGAAATACATTGGCATTACCTTCCTTCTTGTTGAGAATGCCATCGATAAGTGTGTCCAACGAATCATCGATCAGGGATCCAAGCCACTTGAGAATCCCCATCAGCGAATCCTTAGACTGGAATTGAAATGTGAGAAGCATATCATATTCGCTGATTTCGATGCCTGCTGTGGTAGGGACCTTGGGGTCATTAGAACCACTGCCCTGAACGGAGCAATCGATACCAAAGGCAAGGGACCCCTGGAATATAGGCTTTGGCCCCAATTCCGTCGCTGCCAGCAGCATGTCCTTGTAGAATATTACCTCAGCACTATTAAGGGTGAACCCTTTTAGAATTCCGCCCAGAAGGTCTTGTAAAGGCTCGAAGCTGGGTACTTCGAACTGCAAGCGCATCACGACGCGCTTGTACGAGTCAGGGAGATACCAAAGGGCATTGCGCTTTGGATCTCCCTGCTTAGGGGTTGTAAGCGTTGCAGTCAGGTCCAACAGCTCACTTGGCACATAATCGACCATGCCTTCGCTCCCAGCGTACGAGAAGAGGTCGCTGAGCTTGCTAGTAGGAGTATCGGATATTTCGCTAAAATCGAGACCGAGGGTCAACATCGTCCCTTCTTCGTTCACTCCAGGTGGAGGGATCCTGGAAGTGTTTGATCCGTCCAATGGCGGACCAAATGTGAACAGAAGCACATCGCTCGCCGAGCTGAACACCAGCGGCCATGGTTGTGTGAACTGCAATTCGAAGCTTTCAATATCTTTCAAATTGGGATCAAGTGTGACAGAGCCAGTAGCTGTGGGGTCGAGTTCCTGGAACCATATCTTTGTCTCATCATTATCGTCAAAGTCGGCTGTTGGACTTGGCTTATCTGACAGAATAATGACTTTGTCGTCGTTAAGGGTAGCCACAAACGTATCTATAGGGCTACCTTCAACGAGCACATTGATGTTTTCGCCTGGATCCTGTTTTGCCGAGCTAGCATAGATGTAGTAGAGCTCATTACTCTGGATAGCCTGAGATGAGGACTCGTTCAGAGTATCGTCGGCGGACATCTTAGATGTTACGCCCATGATGGGTTCGAAGTGCCTAACTACCTGCTCCCTCAGTTGGTGTGCATAGTTCACGCCAGTCTCCTTTTCAGTATCGCTAAGTAGCTGCCCGTCTCTCCTCTTGAAAGCCAGTGAGTAGGGCTTTAGGTCTCAGACAAAGTCGATAGAAGTCTTGCCGTCCGTACGAACCACCGTGAGAGCGATATCAGAAGAGACGTACCGAAACGCATGCCAAGACCAACTCCTTGATCAAGACAGCTCAATCAAGGGACAGGAAGTCATAATCTTACCTCATTTTTCCTTGTGACCGGAATCTGTCATAAATTTGCACGCCGGTTTCCATTTCGTAGGTTGCTAAGTGCATCCCTCTGAGGCGTGTTGGAGGGGTGTAAACTTAGAACTGCATGTAGTTCATGGTAATGGTGTATATATGCATATTCCATGCCTTACATTAAGTAGGCGTCTTACACATATGTGCTGCATAGGTAAGGTAGGTGATGTATACTACCTACCTGACGTACGTCAATGTGGGGTGCTAGACTATTGAAACCTTACCTACCCGACAGCCAATCAGATGTGTAACTCTCTCCCCTTTTTTCCATTAGGGGTAATGTACAGGGTATCCCGGTCGAGCTGAACTAAATTAGCTGAGCGGGTACGCACGCCAAGACGGCAACTCCCATGATCGTCCCGTACAGTATATCCCTGCCACATAATAAACGTCAACGGGGCTGAAACAATCAACGTTCTCTCCAATGTTCTCCAACATCAATCAATCCATACATATCATACATACCGGGGAGCTCGCTTAATGCAATATGCAAACGGCTTTCTATAGCCTCTCGTCTCTCATCTCATCCCACCATCGCTTCTTACTTTATATTAACTACGCTGATTCCACGAACGAATGACAACTAACACTATCTGCTCCAAGTTTTTTGACTTGACGGGAGAGTACAAAGTGCATCCGGCTAGATAATTTTCTGTATATTCCCCGCAACTTGCGAATCGGAGAATCTAACCAGACGAGAACGCTACCGTACGGCAGACGTGAGAATCGATACGTTAGATCTGCAATGTCTGAAATGTCTATGCATGCCATCGCCGAGAACTATGCGAAGCATTCTTCTCCGAGGATGCCCGTGATATGCCGGCGTCCTAGTTGGAGATATTCAGCTGGCAATTAGACAGTCTTCTCCAATGTTACTTGTACGATACAACCTAGCTCACGTAATGACGTTCATGTGAACCTCATGCATTTGTTGCACAATGTGTGCTTGGTTGCTGGCTTAGGGAGGAGACTACGAAGACTTCGGAGTACCTTAAGGCTATATTCTTTAGGCTACCAAAACCAATCTTCAGTAGATCTAAACGGCTTCTATTGTAGACTTATCCTCTTTGATCGCTGCTTCTAATAATTTGATATTGCTAGAGCTGGTTTGGTCTGCCAATCTCAGGCCTGTCGCAAACCCATCACAAGCTTAGCGACGATGCCGAGTACCCAAGACTTCGAGGCACTCCTCGTGCCCATGCAGCTGGATGCCTTTGTTCTCAATAAAGCTGTATGCGGCACTGGAGATGAAGGCGATACGAGTGCGCATATCTGTCCCATCACGCAGCCTAACTATACCTACTTGCGCCTGGAAAACTTCCTGATTCAAAGCGATATCCAAAATCACGCTGACTTACACAACACGGCTCCCGCTGAGGTAAATTCGCGTATGACGGACCTGGGCGCGCGTCCTGAACCTCAACCACTGCGCCATCGCTACGGTGTTTACGTCCACTGGACGCTACCACGCTTCTACCGCTCGGGAGTGGCAACTAGCGAGACGGTATCTGAGGTCTCGCGTAGACAAGAGCGAGTTCGGCACGGATTAAAAGCGGCGCCCTCAGGGACCGAACAGCCTGGTCTTACCACGCCTGATTTTGTTCAACCACCTACACGTTGGGTTGTGGTGCGTAAGATCGACATCGACAGTATTCAACCAGAGACAGCCAAATCGGCGTTTGCAGGTCGTGAATATGAGGCGTGGGTGGTGGAAAGTGACCATCTGTGGTCCCTCGACGAAATCCCGCTTGATGTTGACTTGCAGACAGACGTAGCACCTTTCGTCACTGGTAAATCGGGCTCAGACGTCAATATTGACGAGCAGGCTGAGGTTTTCATCGGACGCAAAACACCGCTAGCTGAATGGACACCTGATGATCCCAATTCGAGCGTCCAGCCACCCAATATCAGCCTTCTACGCAGCGGCAACCAGCTTTTTGCCGATTTTCAGATGCACAATTCTAACGTCTTCAGCATTCTTGATAATTTCGAGTATGCTGATAAAGGCGGCGGGCCGCAGTATCTAACCCATGCTAAGGCTAGCTACTATCTCCTGGGTTGGCATTGGAAGGACGATACCGACCCGCTCTGGAACTCTACGGAATCTACTGCTCATGGGGCAAGTTTGGAGTCCCTCTTCATGAAAATGAAGGGTGCCGATGAGAATCCGGATGAGTGGAGTGACTGGCTAGACGATACGAGTCAGCTGCGAGCATTATGCCACGGCGCTATGTACGACGTGATTTGGGATGAGGATAAGAAGCCTGCTACAACGCCGGCAGACGGGTATAATGCCCGCATCAGCGACCCGACGCAAGCAGCCGTGTCAGTTGGGACTACTCCCATGGACGCGTTGATATCCTATTGCCATGCTCGAAAGGGTGAGGGCGATATTGACAAGTTAGAAGAAGATATTCTCGCGCTCGAGTCGTTGTTGCTTTCGCGCGACGATGGTGTCGAATCGCAGCGCGAGGCTAAGAATACGATTTACAATTGGTCCTTCAATCGCTCACCAGGAGGATTACACTACCACTTCTCAGGCGGGGGTAAACCCGGTGAACAGCCAGTTGAGCCTGAGCCACCGTCTGTTTTGAAGCTGTCTGAATTAAATCAAACACAGAGTCTATTGGACAGCTGCAACACTACCATGAAGCAATACCGCTGGGACATGTTCTCGCTGTGGTGGGGGTTTATGAGCGACGTGGGCAACGGCGAGGGCAGCAGTAATGAAACCGAGACTGGGGAATACCAAAAGAAAGTGAATGCCCTAGCAGGGGAAATAGGGAGCCTGCAAAGTCGCATCGAACAGTTGCAAGAAAAGATTACAGATTTACTAAATCCACAGGATGGTTCACAGAACCTACTCGAGACAGCTAAAGCGGCAAGCAAGCCTGTATTCTATCGTGCAAACGACCCGACGGTTCTCATTGGCGGCATCCCATCGGGTTGGCCTATTGATTACCTGGATAAGGTAGCTGTCCGCGCGCCGGCTCAGACTATTCCTGCCAACGACGCTTCCAGTCTACCAGCTGCCTTGAAGGACCTATCTGACCTTCTAAAAAAGCAGCTCCCTGATATCCTCAGGGCTCCTGCTAGCGCTTTAGTAACCGAGTTCTACGTCATCCAGCAGGATGGTAGTGGTTCTAACGAGCCACCCGAGGGCACATTTTACCCCCAGTTTCACGATCCCAATACCGCGGTTTCAGATGGGAGTTTACGCGATCAATGGGGAAACCGACAGCCATGGTTCCCCCTTTACGTCGAGTGGGAGACTGAGTACACGCATGTGCCTTTCAACTACTGGAAGCTTGACGAACACACAGCCCGTCTTTCAGTCAATGAAATGGTACGCTACGGTATCACCGTTCCCTCCACGGACGGCCAGGAGCCACCGCCACTATGGGAGGCGCTACTTGATGAGCAGAAAAGTAATGGTCCGGACACGCGTGTGCTGTCCGGTCGGGTACTCATCCTACCACAGCCTGGCTTCTCGCTCGGGGCTAAGATAGCGCAGCTCTTTGACAACACGCCGCCAGATATTCTGGACAAGTATTTGTCGAAGGAGGAGCGTGACAACTTACGTGCGAACGTGTCAAAGCTGTCGTACCTGTCAATGCCGCTCTCTGGTTTTACTAACGGCATAGTAACACTAGCGGAGGGTAGCCACATCAAACCTGAAAATAAGACTATTGAATTGGGGGTCGAGTCAAGCAAGGCTATTTCTGCGGCAGTTAATGATAAGGCAGGTTTAAGTAAAGAACACATTGAACTGATCAAGGGAGAGTCGGCCTCAACGCCGTACGTAGCTTTGGCCAACTTCCTCGACAGTGCATGGTGCCCCTTTAAGCCTGTGACACACGGGCAGTTTAGGTGCGTTATTAGCTTCTCTAGTTTTCATTCTCGTCTACGCTTCTTTTACTTATTCTCTATAGATTCCGCAAGCTCAACATCATCGACAAGTTTGGCCAAGCCTTAGTTCCCATCGATCAAAACCCTCGAGTCGATGGCCCTCCACCCTTATATCCTTGTATTAGTGATTTCTATGAGCCGCAAACCATCAAGCTCGAGGGTAAGGACTACGCCAACACAGTAATAAAGGACAGCGCTGCACAATGCGAGTTCCTTCAGCTTCCACCACAAATTAATCAGAATGCACGTCTTAACGCCAGCTTTGTCAAGCGCATCGCCGATGATTCAGATGATGAAAAAAAGGTCTTCGGGGCTCTGAAGACACTTTCTGGCGACCCCCCTGGATCGGCTACCTGGCGCCCGGCGTCTGAGTGGGAGAATCCCATCTGGGGTTGGGTTATTACGAACTACGCCGACTACGGTATCCAACTATTTCTAGCAGACGGGACCTTTTACCGTGAAGTTCGCTTCGGTGGACCTCTTGGGACGTTGGACGCGCCGAAGTGGTTACCCTTTGCCCCCGATAAGAATACCCAGCCGACTCCCGAGACACGCCAGCTCGATGCCCTCGTCAAAAGACTTGTCGATCGTGACTATCTCCAGGGCTTCTGGTCCATGATAACAAAGGCACAGGAGACGCTATCGGCCGCACCTAATGACTATGCTCAGTTCCTCAACTCTATTGTGGGCAAGCCGTTAGCCCTAGTCAATACGGGCTGGTCTCTCGAGCTAGACTCGCCCCCGTTCAAGAATCAGAGCACCAGGAGCAAGGTCAAAGTTCCAGAGCGTGACCTAACGAAGTCAACCGATGATAAAGATTACTATCAGTTCCAAGTGCGGCTAGGAGACCGCGACGCTACCTATGACGGGCTAGTGGGATATTTCGATACTACAGCCCCGGGTACCGACGAGCTCAATCTTGACTACATCAGGACATTCTTCGCTCCAGATGACAAGGAAATTGTGCCACTAAAGCCTCTTAACACTGACGAATACCCACTCTTCACACCCTTCTGGGAGGCCCCCTTCTCAGTCGAGCCAGCAGACTTCGATAACCGTCGCAACGCGCGGATGTCGGTATTCGGTGCTATAATCGACCCATTCACACCTATACACGCGTACTCATCCTTCCTACCGGCGTCAGAACTCCTACTGCCATCGTGGACGTGGCAGAAGGCCATGAACACCATGACCGCATTCTTCCATGCGGGGCCCCTGACACTACCACTCAGCGACGTGCCGCCGTATGACCCCGCCCAGGTGCTTACAACAGATAATGCTCGGAAAATGCCCCAGCGTGATTTGCCCCTACCGTCGCTTGGCGCGGGCGACTGGAGCTGGTTTGAGCCATACGCCGTTGATGGAGAAGGGGATGGGGATGCTGTATTCAATCCGTTTGGTATTGAGAAGAGAGGCGATTTGACGAAGCCCGGATTCCAGGATGGCCCGTATACCGCCGTCGAGGGATTCTTACAGTTGAGGAACCCTATCATGATGCCCAAGGAGTAGATCGAGCAAAAGTCAAGTCCGGAGAATCAAGATTTGCGCAGTTAGGTATGTGTAGGTAGTTAATGTTCTTCAGCGTTTCCAACAAATCAAACGGTTTTTTTATTTGTTTGCCGTTTTGACCGCACAGACAAAGACAATAAAATTTTGATGTTTTGGCCAATCAAAAGTATGGACTTTCAATTTTTGAGTGGATCCCAAAAAATATGAGGCTATTCAGACCCTTGTCAGGCCTACTTTTAGTATATATCTTAGCGGTGAGCTCTTGTAAGTTTACCTTGTTCATATATAGTGCAGTCCACAATCTTAACACCTTTTGAGGGTCTAGAGGCTGTGAAGGCGCCTTTGTTGCCGAGATAGCTAGTACCTATGAATAGGGGCTTTAGGGGCTTCAGGGGTTTCAGGGGTTTCAGGGGCTGATTTCAGTCCTATTATGCTGGATGACTAAGTCAAACAAAAGTATGAATTTCGTCAAATAAACAGGCTTTCTTATTTTTTGATTTGAATTTGATCAAGAAAAAAAAGGCGATTTTTTTGTTTTATTTGTTTTGTTGGAAAAGCCGATGTTCTTCTTTATAAATGATCATTACTGTCGTTACTATAAAATTGTAAACAAGATACTAAACCTTGCATCGTTGAGCAGTTAGATAGCCATATTGAACAGGTGCAGTATTGCTAGGGTCTATTATAGGGCATCTTTACGTAATCTGTACAACCGCACGGAGCCTATAAAAGTCATATATCAAACAATCCTCTGATCAACATCTTAGACAGTCATCATCATCCTCAATCGTTAGTTAGAGTATTATTTAATCGTTATATTCAACAATTCAGCTATGCAACTAATCGTCTCTTTTCATCCTTAACCATTAATCGTTCATATTAAACAGTTTGTTTATAGGCTTTTATAGAATATAGTGCCACTATTAGCTATTTGAGGTCTATTCTAAGATCTTGAATTATTGAAGTAGTGAGCCATACTCGCCAGGAGACTGTAGCTCCTGTTCAATATCTTCCAATAGAGGTAGTAATCAAAGATTATGAAAGGTCCAAATATCCTCTTAACTAACAATCTTCTTCTTCTCTGACATCAACCTCCTTGCACACCATTTACTGTGTGTTTCCTGCTGTGCTTTTCTTAGGCAGCCTCTAGGTTAGGACATATTTCCCGTAGATTCAGACAATCTGGAAGGAACAACTGGGTGTCGAATAGATGAGGTCTTTCATATCCTTGTTATCAGGAATCAAATTTTCATTGACGGCCGCACGGGCAACGATCTGGTCCTGTGGCGCATTATCTGAACTGCTGTCCCGATCTTTCACTTCCCTGAGAATGAGATAGATAGGTGCACCACGTAGCCATGAGAGAGAGTCACCTGGTTTGATGAGCGTCGCGGCAATTCCCACAAGTCCCTTCTCGGTAATGAAGACTGGTTTCCCGGCAAGTTCCTGATTCCGAATATTGACGAGCTCGTCGCGATTTTCTACACACAGGGGCTCCTTGTCTTGCATTAAGAGGAAATTGCTCAGAGAAAGGAACTCGGTATTCGCATCATCGCCGAATTGGGTTGTAGCAGGAAGGCCAAGTATCGACTCGCGAGCGTTGGATACCAATACCGTGAATTCTGCGAAAGTCGCTGCATCGCTCAGTCTTGGGATCGGCTTAACCCATCGTATTTGATCTATACAGCGTCCTGTGCAAAATACAGTTGTTGAAGTGCAGAGGTAAATATTGTCCACATCATCAATCTGAAGGGCCGAAAGGCCATTCTCGGAAATAAAGCCCTCAAGCGTCACCTTATCTGTAATTCTCTTAACGGATTTATTGCTGCCACGATAGCCCGCGTCGGTGTAACTGAAATCGATAACCCAAGAAGGGCCGGCTGGTTCTTGGGCACTCAATGGGGATTCGAACCAAAATGTATGCGTCCCCATCAGATAGAAGGTCGCGCCGTTGTTATAGTATCGAGCTGACGCTCTTCTAAACACAGCTTCGCAATGTTCTTTATAGTCCACCTTTATAAGAAGTCCCATGCATCCGGGAAGAAGTGACTGTAACGCGAAGATCTTATCTCTGGGATCTGTAGCTCGATAGGTTTCTGATATTGTTATTAGAACCGTAAACGTTTTCGACGCAGAATAACGCTCTCCAACCCGACCACGGCGGTATTCGAATAGAAGCGGTTGTAGACTCAGTAGGCCTAACTGGGAACTGAATATCTTAGATACGACCTTCCGTGCTTCTATCGTCATGATTGTCAGAGCTCATGATCAGGTGAGAGAAGGACAACAGGTACCTAAGGTATGCTTACCTGATCCCATAATATGATGTGCGTTCTCGATTTGTTCAATAACGTGCTTGTTCCCAGACGATATTCCACCCGCTATTGTATTCACAGCAGCCGAAAGGTCATCAAACGAGAAAGAGTATCCATGAAAGACGAATATTGGCGCATTCGGTGGGCATGCGGCCTCTTGAATCGTCCAAACTCTCTCCCACCATGAGTGCAACATGACTAGAGCTACACAACGAATGACCATCATGTAAAGAAGCGTTTGCTTTTCGCACCATGGGGCATCCATGGAGTACTTTAGAGATTCCCTCAAGAGGGCAGCGAGATCATATTGATCTACGTCAACCCCCCCAAGCCCTATAGGAATGGGGGTATACAATCCCTCCATATTGAAGGACTGATCTTCTCTTTGATTTTCTACCGGAGCCTCCATTTGACCCTTTACTAGGCCCTCTACTTGTTTGTTCTCCGCGTGGCCGCCGCTTAGCCAGACTATCGTATTCTTAGTCCTGGAGTAGATCTCTTTCATGAGTTGAACCTGGTCCGTTTTCTCCTTAAAATCTGACTGGTTGATACAAATCGCATCGATCCATATTTCTCTAGTGGTATCCGGACGTCGTAAGCCTCGAAGGATTCCATGAAGGTTCTTCTTGACAATAAAAGGGTTGTCGTCAATTAGAATCGATTTTGTAGACTTAGCTTTTCCCCAGACATACGACAAGGCCTCCGGAATATCATCATGGTATAAGTTTCGCACCACAAGGCGACATTCAATCGGCGCGTCCCCAGTACCGGGAAGAATTTCGAGGATACGGACTCCGCCGACTGCAGAATTGAGGCAGCTTGGATACTGATAACACGCCTCGTTTCCACTGTCGTGCCAGGGCTTGGGAGCCACTTGTATCGCTGGCTGTGGCGTTGATAGTTTGGTCCTTTTATATAGATCGTACAAGAGGTCAAAGCGTGCGATTAAACCGGTACCGATGGACGATTGCTCAATTGTGATATCCCGGAAAACATTAAGCAACTCATAAATTGACGAATCAATAATTTCGCACAGATCATCCATGAGATGCACGCCATTCGCTGGATCGCGCTGCCGCTTCGATATGGGACCCGCGAGAATTTCAGACAGCTTATCCACGACAACAATATCCTCAAGTTCGTTTGGGTCCATAGAAAAGAGGTGGTCTAGACTCTGACGAAAATCCTGTAGGCCATCCTTCCCATTGACAAACTCCTCAAGCGCGGAATTTATGAAGGAAAACCGCTCGTCCCTTTCGCAGAGGAGTCGTATGATAGCCTGAACCCGCTCTGCGACACCACACACTCCGTCGATCTGGGGTTTAAGCATTGTGTACTTATCCCTAAATTCTGGGTATAATCGCTGCCACAGTTGGCGTACTTGCTGAGGAGAGCCGCCGGCCATAGGGTCTGGACGACCATCACGTATGTGTTGTCGGTATTTATCATATTGAAGTTTGCGATACTGACTGAGTTTGAGATACTGGCTGAGTAGATTTTGACGACAGTCCTTGAAGAAATTTCTATCCTTGTCGATCCGTCGTTTAACAAGATGATAGCGCAGATATTGAATAGCTTCATCACGTGGAAGTCTCGGGATATCATCAGGCAGGGTTCTATTCAAGTCGTCTAGGAGAGTTTGGAGATATTCATCAGGGAAAACGTCCCTTGACTCTTCCACAGTAGTTTGTATGGATTCATCGAGGATCGATTTAGTAGGTTCGTCGAGAAGCGGCTCGGGAATATTAGGACGGAAGTCTTTGGACATTCCTTCAAACGTCTCGTCAGATGAAGTTGTTTGGAAATCATAGAGTAGAGAGCGAAACGGCTCCGGAAGTTCTGTTGGTTCGTCCATGTCTAGATGGGTCTTGGGATGATTATCGAACGCTCCAAGATCACAATTAGGAGGTCTTTTCGAAAAAAGGGGGGTTAAAGACGAGTTAGGAAAAGAAAAAAGAAATAGAGTCAGATTATGCCCAGAATTTTCCTCGAGTACTGAAAGACGTTGGAGGAGAAACGAGTGGTCGATATATCTTGATTATATCTTTATCTCATAGTAGTAGCAGTTGTTGTTCTATTTAACGTCTGAGCGAACGGAACGTGAGTGTAACAAGGTCTTGTAAGGGCTTAGAACGGATTCATATTTACTAATAATTTTCTAAGGTCTCAAGGTCCTGGATGATCTCTCTATCTCACTTCTGAGGAGATCACGACCTATTTGTAGATGTTTCTAAGAGATGTATTTCCGTATCTAGTTGCCCCTTAGTTATCTTAACCCCTTACTCGGTCTAAGCTGTATTTTAGATTCCAGTCTCGGTCATGTTGTCCGTATGACAGTGAGCTCCTTTTCGCAACCTCCCTGGGGGTATGGGACCTGGTAAGCTTTAATTTACATGATGCTGCTAATACTGATGATGTTATTGATGATACATGGTAATTATAATGTCAAGCCTTGCCTTTGGGGGCTTAACATTCCCTGATTAGCGATTACTACCCGTTGGTTGGCTTAATTTTAAGCTTATTGGTTTTGTAGGTTTTAATTAAAAGGTTGGTTTGGCGGTTGGTATCAGGGTTCCGCGCCTTGTAGTTCCTTTGTGTCGGTTTTTCTTTCCCCGATTTATTGGGCTTGATTTCTTTTCGGGGGTTAGTATTTTTGAGCTTTTGGTATGTTTTTGCGTTTTTCTTCCTTTTTATATTTATATATATTCCCTAAACCTTGTTCAAAAGAAATCTAGTCATATAAATAACCTTTTAGGTTAGCCTTCCAGGGGCTATAACCTCCAATTCTTCTTCATCCTCCAGGGCCCCTTTATCTCATAGTAAAATGTACAGATAAACCTTTATTCTAGGTAGATTATTGTTAGGTACCTATTTTCTGACATGCTTTAGGCATTATTAAGCAAAATACACTTAAGGTAGCGTTATGTAGGTATAAAGATTTTTTCAACGGACAGTTACAAGCTCCTGATCCGGTTTAAAAAGATTTATATAGAATGTATCAAGGCAAAAAAGGAAATGGGGGCAAAAAGGGGGGAGGGGGTAACTATTTATAATATCTTTTCGAAGAAATATGCTATACTATCGTCGGGAAGCATATTATCGGAAAGTATATTATTAGAAAGTATACCATTATCGGAAGGTATGCTATCAGGAAACATACCATTATACTATCGTTAAAAGGTATACTATCAAAAGGCATACCATCGGAAGATATACTATTATATTATCGTTAATGTTGGCAGGTAGTCCACGTCACGATCGTGAATCACGGGTAAAGCATCAAGGGAAGGAACGAGGCCCCCAGGGCCCATAAGGCCGATTGTATAAACAGACGAAGTCCCGTAGTCCTTTTAAATTCAATAACGTACTCGTAATATGTCGAAGCGAAAAAACGACGCCGTAATTCGCTAACAAGCAATTACGCCTTATACATATTGTGCGACATAATACAAAACCAATTCCACATAGTAGCGCCACTTCGTTTAACACACCCAGACCTGACTGTGAACCAGGTTACAGAGATCGCCGTATGCGAAACTGTTCCGCGTTAGAAATAGGCTCAGGTTGTACGGAATAAGGTAATACGGACGCACGTTACTATACAACGGCGCTAGATAAATACCAATTTAAGCCAAGCGGACCCTTTAAGCAAGCCTGGAAGGCGAAAGCAATAAAAAGGACGACAATAGCTTATCGATCGACAAACTTATCGAACGACCAAAGGCAAAAGGTTACGATAAAGCGGCTCACCGAAGAAATAGTCATCGGGGCAACAGCAGACAACAATAACGGCGAGGATCAAGGTCATTAAGAAAAAGACTGTAACAAGCCAAAAGATAAGCCAAAAGCTAATACAACCAAAAACCCGAAAGTCGGTAACGACGCATACCAAGATTAAAGGAGTTATTAAAATGGCTATTTCGGGATGAGTTAAGGAGGCTAAGATACGAGATACGAGATACGAGATACGAGAGGTTGAGTTTTGGACGAGATACCCACGTTGAGTTGAGGCACATACACCGAGATACAAGACACCTAGGATAGATGAGACGGCTACGAGGATCAGGAGTATACAGAGGCACGGGATTAGAGGGCGAGAAGGTCGCATAGTCATTCGTTACAAGGATTTTCATTTTGTTAAGAGGCAGGCGAGGCCAGGGAAGGGAATGAAAAAGGAGGTATCGTGGACCAGAGGGCGTGTTGGCAGATGGTCCACGTCACGATCGTGAGTTACGGTCATAGCATCAAGGGAAGGAACAAGGTCCCGTAGTCCTTTTAGATTTAACAACGCTTCCGTAATACAAGACCAGTTCCACAGAAGGCGTACAAGTCTCAACCACCCTACCTTTTAAAGGATGCGCGCCCTCCTATTGGCTAAATTCCATACCGCCCGCCTGGCAATATACTTAAGAGGCAAGGCCCGTACGTCTTATTATACTACTTTTACTCGGTCATATGCGTTTATTAAAGAAGATATGATTGCATCTAGTTATTACGAGCTGCTAGTATGCCCCCTACTGCCTATTTAGTGTTGTTCATAATTTAAGGGGCTCAACTCACTAAGAGCCGGCCGTATCGGGTCTTATACGACTATAATTTACTACGTTACGAATGTAATGTAACCGTTTCTTTTTCTATTTTGCTTCCGTCTCGTCTCTAAGCTTAACGCCATTCGGTAATGCCGAAGCTAAAAAACGCCGCCGCAATCGCCGACTAGCAATTACGCCTTATATATTGTGCGACAGGTAATTATTCACAACAGTCGTTGACCGTAAGTACCTTGGTACCTAACCATGAACTACAACGTGGTGAGAAGATTCAAATACATTGCAACGACTAAATTACTTAGACGTAGGTACTAAAAATGAGAGGCGAGTCCCTTGAAGATAACCAGATTGATTGGATGCCTCCAATTTAAATAGGATGAAGAGTTTGAATTACGCATGGGATAAGGGATGCCATTCTCAGACCCAAACACTTCCAGTCCTAGAGATTTCTACGCCATATAGCCATCATTTCCTTACGACAAATAATCTCCCAAGAAGAAAATGTCAACTCCTAAAATTCAACAAAGCCGCCTATTAAACTTGAGGTAGCAAGGTCCGTTCCAATTTTCCCGTTCCTGCTGGCTTCTTCATCTCAGCCAAAATACCGGCCTGGTCTGAGGGGTTGGTGTACTCGAAAATTTCACCAGTGACCATGTACCACAGATAAATCTTCCCAGTAGATGCGGTGAACATATATGAGTCGCTGCCGTTGTCGGGATCGACAATCATAAGCTCCTTCATGCCAGTCAAGCCGACTCGCTGGGCGGCCACCGTGCCGTCGCCATCGGGCCCCCAGTAATAGTCACGGTCCAAGTCATCGAGATTAACAGACCATCCCTCTGGTGGATCGGTGATAGCAGCCATCTGAGTTGTTGTCGCCGCTATTTCTTGGGTGGTTGTTCCTTGCGTCTTCTTTGCAGTCGAGCTTGCTCCTCGATATCTTGAGAAGTTTCTTTTCAAGGCCCCGGCCCTGGAAATGAGTTGCTTACAGTTGCCGCAAGGTCCACTTAGATTCGTGTTTTTCGCTTTCAGATATGTGTCGTACGAATCCAAGCTCTGGCTCATCATAAAATTGCGAGAGAGAGCAAGGCCTTCTAGCGTTCGGTTATTGTCGCTGGTAAATAGTTAGCGATTGTGGAGGGAGGGGAAAACAGGTGGGGAAGGGGGCAGAGCTGGAATGTATACCGGGTTCCGCGAACGCTGAAGATAAAGGGGTATGTCTCTCCGCAGTTGCCGAACGAATGGTTCGCAAGAGTATTTGTATCAAGTTTCACAGGCGTCTTATTGAAATCCCGTTTAAAAAGATCGACCCTCAGCAGAGAATCGTGAAGCATGTAAAATCGCTGGCGCTGCACTTCCTTAATCCATTGCCCGACTTCGCTCGTCTTCCAATTATCACCAGCTATGGAGCTCCCCAGGAAGAAATAGTTTTTATCGCCCACGAGCTTCCATGTGACCTGGAACATATAAGGCCAGTCTCCCGCACCGTCTCCAGGGGGTTTCCACTTCCTCGCGTAGCCCGCGATGCGCGAACACCACCGCGCATAGACTGCGGTTAAGGGCTTGAAATAGTTGTTCCTATTAGCTGTTCCTGGAGCCGGACCCAAAATGCTGATGAAGAGGCCGAGCAAGTCATAGGGATTCCACCACCTGACAGATATAGACCGTTCTAGGACCCCTTGATAGTTGATCGGCCAATATCCGAGTTCGAACTTTGCCATGTAATCTTTCGCACTTGCAGACCACTCCGTATTTAAAACGCGCAGGAAGTGACTTTTGGGCGCGAGCTCCTTTTTAATGAAATCTTCCCCCTTTGGTAGGCTACGTTTTCCCTCATATCGTTAGCTGTCTTTGTCTTAATGCCAGCACTTAGTTCATACGCACATGAGGCGATCGAGCTTATCCTTGACGTCCTTTAGTTGCTTTTGGACTTCTGGTTTCTTGGTCTGGTCACCTCCTGCATTTCCGACAAGACAGTCTTCCATCCATTTCTTGATCTATCAAAATCTTAGCTCTATCTACCAAATGCTAGCCATGCAGGTAGTTTGAAAGGTCAAGTTGTGCTCTTCTTTGATAATCTTGAACTGGTATAGGGGACGGACAGCACTTACCTTATCTAAATCATAGTTGAAGGCCGTACGAAAAAAATCTTCCTCGCCGAAGGCCTTAAGAAGCAGAACTTTCTCTTCTGCCATGGTCTTAATGCCCTAGTAGTTGTCAAACTTTTCACAAAGAAATATATCTATAATAAAAGCTCAAGTAAACTAATTAATTCCAATAGCCTTAGTTACCCCTTTCCGATAGTGGTTGATTCTCTCAGTCAAGATATCTTGCTACGGGTCCAACTTTCGCCATGTTTTCAAGTTCCCGATGCATGAAAGGCCGATTCGATACAGGTTCTGCTACACTGCATAGTATTTCCTTTACTCCATGAAACTTGCATTTCCGCGGTATCACTTTTCCGTCATGGTCATATGGTAGCTGCCGCCGAGGTGGTTCTTCGCGAACTGGCGTAAGCCACATACGACGGTCCGATGGAAGCTGAACCCCGCATCGTGGAGTAGTATCTCTCATATTGCTTTTGCATATTTTGACACATCGCCTACATAGATTTGCATAAAGACGAGAGCGTCGCGATAGAAACAGGTAAGATCAGTTGTCTCCAGCCCAGCTGAAACTTGCAGTCTCCGTGTCTCACCGGTCTGCCGTGTAATGTGACGGCGTGATGCCGGATGCCGGATGAAATTACGGGAGTCTAGAACAGGATTTACTACGTGGTGTTCCGTGTGTCGCATGCATTGCTAGAGAAGCAATATACTTGATAGAATCTGGGCCGAGTATATCGTCGATACTGTGCATGAACATAAGAGCATAAGGCTTAGCGGGTATATTGGTATAAGCGTCTAACGAGTATATGCATATAAAGAGGTAGCCCCTTTTTTCTCCTTTCTTACGCGAGACGAGGCCATGGCCCGTGATAACTTCAGAACCCGCAACCCAATATGTAGGTATTCAATAGCTTTCGACCATATTAAATTGAGAATATTCTTAAAATAATATAATGCTCCGTCACTATACCTAGTTTACAATATAGTACTAACTTCCTAGCGTAATACAGGCAACTTTTAATCATTTTCAACTTCAACCAACGCAGCCCCGAAACTATTCTTGTTCGTTGCATAAACCACTTAATTAATTGAGTCACGAATGTGAGTAAAGGAGCTCTGGCCCTCGTCTCCCCCCGTGCCCATGTCCTTAGCAATGTAGAATACATGATTAAACCCATTTGCCTGCGCAACGGTGATCTGGCTATTCTCAGCAACCATGGGAGCGTTAGATATCGTCTCAGGAAGGCCCCAGTTGCTCCCGCTGTGGACAGATCGCTTCAAATTCTGGTATACATCGTAGTAGTAGAGGTACGCCTTTTTAGTCGAGCCAGAGTAAGCAACCCCAATGGAACTATTCCGGGCGAAGTCACTTATAGGTAGAGTATCGGCTGTTTGGCGTTATTACCGGTAAATATATTTCGTATGTATAAGTATCAATAATGCTGGCCAGGTACTTACGGTTTTGTGCTCCTACCGTATAGTCTAGAATAGCCCCAGCCTCATAAATAACATGCCGTTTCTCCTCTTCCGGGTCGTACCAAGCTGCTATAGAGCTGTTATTCCTTACCTGAGTAATAGCACTCAGAGCCTGTGTTTCATTGGTGCTAAGGTCCAATTCTCTCATGGCCTTGACATTTGCAGACACGTCACTGTAAAGACAGTCAGTTAAGCCCTCGCTCGTATAAAGCGGAAGATGCACAAAGAAATAGGCTCATAGACAAGAGAGAAATTGTACAGCTTACACGAGATAATACAGCCAACATTCATTTCCATCTGGAGTTATGCCCAAGGCAATGTGATTATTCTCGCGGTCTCCCTCCACAAAGTTTTGGCACGTAGGTGAAACAAGAGAGATTTGGACATCCGTATCTATCTGCCCCTGCTTGGGCATCGTCATTGCGGCCACATATTTAAGCCCCTTGTAGTAGGCAGCAGCGATGGAAGATGGGTTTAGTATGTATCTGTCATAATCGTCGGGTGTCACACAGGTATCGCTAGCCGGGTCGTCGGTGTCGGTATCGGTACCAGACTGTAAGGAGAGAGCGAGCTGTGCCTTACTCGTGTTGTAAAAAAGGCAGATGGTTTTGTCGTCTGCTACGTCCTTGTCGACAATCGCCGCCAAGGCCGCCATGATTGTTTTAGAGTACTGATGAAGCTTCAGTATTTCAATTTCATGGTAAAACAACCCGAAAAGATAGAGTAGTTGAACAAGCCTTGTAATAAGTAATGAAGGACTCAGTAGACACCTCAACTTCTGAGTCCTATGGACGATGGGAAAATAGATGGCGAGGTCTATCTGATGGCTCGAGGGATCTACATTTCCTATTCCTTTCCGATATTATTTATCATCTTGGCCATTACTATATTAAGGACTCTACTATTCCCAATAGCGGTTAACACGCTGTCGGCCAATGCAATAAAATCCAACATTGCATTTCAGTAGGTAGCTGAAAGCCGGGATTTAGTTAATTGCATAAGTTTGCGAGACGCACAAGACAGTATCCATATGCACATGTTGTATTAACATGCTGCTTTTTCTGTCTCGAGGAAACTTGGGTGCATCTGCAGGACTTGGCGTCGTAATGTCGTAATGCAGCTCTATGTTTTCACTCCTCGGGGTATCTATATCAACTTCTAGAGCATACTTCCAACACCACCACGATCCAAGCATGTGCCACTCTGAGTAACAAATGAGTATTATTCATGAATGGGGATGTTCTTGTTATGGGGGTTTCAAGTCCGAAATTCGAGCAAGTCGCGGCGTTCAGAATTCCCAACCATGCTTAGGTATTAATCCGCGGGCTGTATTAAGTGACTTATTAGAAACAGGAGAATGTGATTATGTCCCATTGTCTGATAAGGGTAACTTGAACAAATTTGACTCTGTCATATAGGACTTGGCCCAAAACTTTTTGATCCATCTTAGAAACCTAAGCCCCAGTCCCTAGCATCCTCGCCTCACGAACAATATTAACAATGGGCATATTTCCCGGAGGCAAAAGCACTCGCATTAACTCTCCTCGCCATCTAACCCTTCGACATTCTCGGCGGGCCGCTGCTGTATATCAGCGCAAAGCCCGACAGCTAGCTGGTATAGCTGTCATTGAGAGTGAGGAGGATGTTGACCCTCTGGCGCCTGGTGAACAAAAGCTCAACTCGTACTGGGCTCCGGGGCTCGCGGTTGGTCCGAAACATAATATCACTGTCAAGCAGCATATAGAGGCGCCTACGGGCGAGAAATTAGACCTCAATGCGGAGAAATCCTTTTTCGTAGACGCGCCACAATTCTCACTGCCAGAAGGGAGTGTGCACTCGACCTATCCTCCTCCAGGATATCCTGACACAAACAGGATCCTTCCTCATGTGGTCTTAACGGATCCGCATCTGCCATGGGAAAGATCCGGAAGCCGCAGTCAGGGGACGAACAAGGAGCTTCAGATGAAGATGAGGGCGCTAGCAGAAGGTGCTAGTGGCGAGACCGTACGCAACCGCGTGCCTTGGCTCGTCATGTTCTCCTTTTCTCAAGATGAGCTACGGCTACAGCCTCAAGAATTGGACGGGTCGACTAGCATCTTCCGCAATACAAGTTCTGGCGTCACCAAGCCCGTCAAACAGTCAGGCACCATGACGGTCAACATGAGCATTGATGACCTATGGAAGATAACAGACGTAACGACGCCTGTGACTGAAAAACTTGGGCCGGAGAGTATGAAAAATAGTCGAGGCGACTTTATTTTCGTCAAGCCAGACCTCTTCGCCAATCTCTTTCCCACAAGCGACTCCAATAACAACCCTGTCAAAGGTTCCAATCCCAATGCGCTGCAATATCAGTACCAGGCACATGTGCGCAAGATAAATGGTCAGGGTATGGCGCTCGCTGGTGTTGAAGATACGGCCGTCTTTAGCATCGTCGTCGGCAACCGGTCCGGCCCGCTCGACAATGAGACACCAGTAACCATGTCTGCACACCTCGTTTCTATCGAAGGCGTCGAGGAGATGTCTTGGCCCGGAACTAATCACCGCTATGTTGCGCTGTGCTCGCTACATAGCTGGAATTACACTGTGTTGCCGGCAAATACGCTCAACGTACCGGATGCGTTTGAAGATCTTGGAAGGACCCTCAACGTCCTCCGTGCTCCAGAAGAAATCATCTCGCCGCTACGGGCTTCAAGCGACAAGATGAAGCAGCTTGTTGCGAAGCGGCTCGATGATGGATACACGCTCGTACGATATCGTACTCAGACGGGAGAATCTACCGTTGCCCTTTACCGCGGACCATTCACACCTTCATTTGTCCCTCCCCTAGAAAATTTGACGACAAGCTCTAACTCGGGTGTCGACCTACAAGTCCTTGACAAGCAACTAGGTATCATGGATATTACGTATTCGGTTGCTTGGCAAGTCGGTCGCACCATGGCCCTAGGTGATGAAGCTTACACGGCGGCACTTAACCGGCTGCGTACGTCGATCCATAGTACGGCCGAAGCCGCCTCCAAGCTACAGACGGTAAAGAACATTGATGACACGGCCTTCCGGACCCGTAGCGACGTACTAGGCGGTATTGATTCGGCCATCCGCAGTTTAGCCTCAATTCATCTTAGCGGTAACGATGATATAAATCCGGGGAAACCCATTCGGGCGCCGCGATATGTTCCCGGCGGCGCTAAGCGAAGATGGAAACGTTCCCGTCTTGCACGTTCCGAGTTACCAGATATGTCCTTTGGTTCACCCTTGATACGTAAATACTTCCCGAATGAGGCTGTCAAAGCGGCACAATACCTCGCCCGTAGCACATCAGGGGGCACGTATGATGAGACCAATGATCCAGTGTCAACCGATTGGATGATTGTTCTTGCTTGGCTCCTCGACCGCATGTTCCTCGCGGGTGTACCTGCTCACTGTCTTATACCTGACCCAACGTACCTCGAGCCCGAACGGCTACGCTTCTTCCGCATCGATAACAATTGGGTTGATGCCTTGATAGATGGTGCTCTTTCGCTCGGTAACCACTACGGCGATGACGAAGACCGTACGGCTATCAAAGAAGCCTTAAACGACTACATTAAGCACATACCAGAAGGACAAGAACAGCCCGTGCAGATCCCTGCCTACGGTTTCTACTTGCGGTCAGACCTCGTCACCATGTTCCCGGACTTACGTGTCGAGGTTCTAGATGCTAATGGAGCAACTGCCTCCTCTGGCGCACCGCTTCTACGCCATGAAATTGTCACAGACGGCGTTATGATGGCCTTTATGGACCGTATACCCGGCTCAGACCAATTTGCTAGTCTTGTCTTCACGCAGCCCGCGCACCAACAACGTTTCGCCGTTGCCCGCGGTGTTGACCCAGCAGAGGTCAAGGTAGACATACGGCGGCAGTACACAGTCGAACAGAGCATTCGCGAAAAAGACGACAAGCGACACGACGCCCTCAAGCCGTCTCTCACATACAACCGCGGTAGTGCTGACAATATCTTCCTCTGGGACGCCAAATCCGGTTCAAATCTGAATGATTTGCGCGTCATTTGGCCACCGCAGTTTGCTGACACGCAGCTGAAGAAACTTCAGGATGGGATGGGTACCTATAATGAAGGCGGTACACAGAAGCGTTATTTCGATGATAATGCGCCAACATCGGCACTATTTGCTATGCAGCTTAACGATCCCATTTATAATCTGACTATTGACCTCCAAAGCCATAAAAATTCAGAGGCAATATCCCAAGTAGGGCCACCCGGGGGCTCAAGCAGCCCCGAAATCAGGACACTAAGGCTTATGGGCACGGCGCGGGTCAAGAAGCTTACCCCAGATGGCAGATCTGGAACCACGCCTTCGAAAAAGCAAGATGACGACGATGACTATGGGGCTACTTTCAAACGTCTTCAGAGCTACGTTGCCACACCCACGGCACTTTCTAGCTTCCTCGCCCCTCACGTCCGCGCACTTCCTGTCACTTCCGCGGCTTCTCTTCCTGAACCTGATATACTTTCCCAGATCAGGCAAAACTCTAATGTCGAGTCCAAAGCCGTATCCAGCAGTCAGCCAATTGTGCGTGACATAGCTGGATCGCCCAGATTTCAGATAACCGTCTCGAGCAACATCATCGGACACTGGGAAGAGGTCCAACTCGATGATGACAACCTCGCTCAAGACCTCATCTTCTCTGTCATCGTGAATCAGGACGAAGTGAGCCAGTACCAACTTGTTGAGGTAGACATACAGATCGATGTCGGAGAATCCTCCTCCTTCCTCATGAACACGTACACGGGCCCCGGCGCACACATGCTGACCAATATGCGCTTCAACGTGCTGCCCACGGTCATTCAGGACAAAGAAAAGGGCATTAATCAGCTACGTCTGCGGCTGTTGCCGCGCTCGGCTAAAGGCTGGGTCTATGCTACGCAAGTCAGCGAGCTGACCTTCCTCCTCGGGTTGGCCAAGATCAATGCGCCGGCGAAGTTGAACAGTGAGTTCAAAGTCCAGACATGGGCCAGATATATGAGGAGCCCTAACCAAGGGCTGGGTCCCGATAATATCCTTACAATTACGAATCCAGATACGATAGTGAAAGTTGTGAATCTCAGATACGGTCATTCTAGTTAGTTTCATGATAGGTAACGGTTCGTTTACTTTTTACCTCTAAATATAGGTGATAATCTAGCAAATCTTATTTTTCACTTTAGACAGCGAAGAGCAAAGTATGCCGGATTAATATGAACGTAATTTTCGTTGTGCATTATTAAGAACTGTATGAACCGATAACCCGGGCCTTATCGGCTAAAAGAAATCGGTCGGATAGCCCCGCTATAAACGGAAAAGGGGTTCGGAGAGAACCCGGAGAATATGTGGGTCACCGCGCCGCTATGATAAATTGGCAGGTACCTAGACAACAGGGAATCTTTTCACGTTTTCGCGTTGATAAGAACTGCAAAAATGTCAATGACCCTGACTTTCCACAGTGAACCAGATCTACGATGATTTTACCTTTGATCGTGAGGGCAACGCATATATCGCTACACATTCATCATCGGCAGTTAAGATTTTGCCGGACGGCGTGTAGATAACAATTGCTAGTAGCGGGTTGGAGGATTTCGTATTGAATGAGCCAACTTCCGCTGCGTTAGAAAGCGTTGGCAGATCTATTTATGTTGTTACTGGTGGAAACCTCCGTGACAATCCACGAAAAGGGGGGGCAAGTAGTTCAGATTCCTGTATAGAGCGAAAGTATTTACTTCACGGTGCAAAGTCACTTAAACATTGGATGCAAAGCAATACCCTCTGCCGGAGCTAGCTATTACATCTTTCATGGGTACGAAATGAGGCCAAAGTTAGTACTACCTAGGCCCTAACCCCTATCACCTAGTATAAATAGAACATTTTCCTACGCATAATGGATAACACTACCTAGGTTATGCACAGTAGCGCACTCCAGCCTAGGGATATATCCTATAGCTTAGTAGTATAGCGGTTGATAATGATTTGTTAAAATTTGGAAAATTATGCATAGCCCCTGAGTCATATGACTAGGTACCTGTCAGATGACAAGGATTACGATAGCTGTATAACGTGATAAGGGGTCTAAGATCTAGCTTGAAGCTATCTACCACCTAGTCATTCACTATGTTGTATATAAGGGGACCTTGGTTCCCTCTTAGATTTAGGGGAGGGCAGGCGTTAGTAGTATTCCGAAATATATACCATATGAGCTATTCACCAGCTAGTCAACTGTCACTCCGTAGTGGTGATATACCAAGGGCAGCCTCTGACAGTACCTCATACTACCACAGATCCCTATTTTAGTTTATTGCCTGTACACACATATCTCATATGTTGTAGGACTGTTGGTTATTGACGTTGCCTCGTAGAATATTAATATAGTTACTATCAGTTGGTTGAGTTCAGCTTATTAAAGTTTACCCCTGATTCTATCCAAGCCCATCACTCAGTCAATTTACTGAGGCTAAAAAGTATATTTACGTCACATTTACATAGTTTCTAGAGTTATACTAGATGAGTGGCTTTCTCGCAGCTTTGTCAGTATGTCAGGGTTATGGGCTAGTAAGTCACTTAAGCAGCTATTTAATTTTAAGCAGTTGAATGGATAATTGTGTAAGGCCACCTCTTCTTCTAAGCGTTTCCTATTACTGTCAATTCTAAACCTTTTCTTCAAAAGCTCTCTAACTACTTGCTCGCATAGTCCATAGTTACTGATATGCACATGACTGGAGCTGTGATCAAGCTTATTGACGGAAGCTAAAAAATACTGAGTCGCGTTGGTAGATCCCAAATTATTATCCGTGCCATCATTATTATTTGAAGGTGAAAGCTCTACCTTTAGACGCCCCGAAATGTGACTTTGGATTCTATCATATGCCATATTTGCGCACAGGTGGGTTCTTATCGTAGGTACATTGTAATTTTTCCTATGTAAGTCCGTCTGAAATATTCCACTACCTTAGGTAGGTACCCAAGGTACCTAGGCAACGTCCCCCTCGCTTGCATGGCGATTGCACTACACGCGTTGTACTTTAAGATTTTACAAAATCATCCTTAGGGAGCAAGTTCGCTCCTTCTGTCGAATCCGGTTGCCAATGTAAACCACAAATAATTTTAGGCACCACTTCTCTTTCCCTTTTTCCCTTCCCCCATATCCTTAACAAGACCATCTTTATCGTCACCCTAGAATTATTCGTCATAATTGTCAGTTTTGGGACGTACCTAATGCGATATCTATCCTCGTTTAACATATTCCAACAGAGGTTTTGCATGCTTTGTCAATTGGGTCACTATCTCTATCCAGAATCCAACTACTACGCGACATTCACCCAGTTATCATTGTCGGTAGCATTATACACAGGGTTTTCTTTTATGGGTTACGCCTTATTTATACTGGAGTTAAGCAGTTGATATCCTTATCCCTTAGTCTTCCGTCGTCGCGATGGACCACAAGGTCCTTCGAAAAGGCCTTGGACTTATCCATGGCCTAACTTTCGATCCAATCAGCGAGTCGTCCAAGGATCTTGACGGCATTCTCTCTCCTTTTATAACTGCAGGACTCAGCAATGCCACACCAGACGAAGTTTGTGAAGCAATCATACATCAAATCGGAATGCTCTTCCTCGTCTGCGTCAAGAATAAAGACGTATACATTCGCGTCCGAGGCGACAAATCTTTCTGTTACCTTCTCCTATCCGAGTGGAACCCAGCAACCTTAGCTACTCTTTTCACACCTGAGCTGCTTGGGAAACTCCTCTATTTGTTTGTGGGTGCACGTCGCCGTTATCTATCAGACCAAGATTCTATAGAAGAAAGTACGAACCTGACAACAGTCATTGATGCATTTATCACAACAATCGACCATGTCGCTAGCACCGTTCAAAAAAGACATCCCCCTAGCCTAAAGCCTCCCAAAGACTTTAAAGTCACCCGTCCTTGGCCTCCCGACTACTTCAGCAAGTTTGATGTCGCGATACTGGGGGAGACAACAACTCGGAGGGCGCTCTTCGGCATCGATCACAAGCATAAAGGGGACGAGGAAGACGCACCTTTGTATCCACACGACCAGAGCCCTCCCTTATATGTCCGCAAGTACCTCTGCTGGTTATCCTTGACGGAAACTAAGCCCGACTCGAAGGGTGCGCTGTTTCTTGCTCCTATAGCTTTCATCTCCGACCAGCAGCGCCAAGAGTGGTACAATCCTACTGGACATAAGTCTCGCTTCTACGCCACAGTGACCGAGTTTCTCGACTACGCCAGGGTAGAATTCGAGAAGACAGGAACGGGAGCGAGGCACCATGTGATCGGTCTCCTTACACCGTGGTTCTTTGATGTAGAAGAAGTTATGTCGGAGGCAGCAAGGAGAGACGAAGCTATTCCCACTGTGTGGGAGAAGACATGCTTCAGGGCCGGAATGGTGCTTTGCCTAAGCAAGTTTGTACGAAGTGGTTTTACGTGGGTTTATCAGTTGGCTATGTTTAGGCCGGGCCTCCCCTACTATCAGAACGCAGCCGAGCCACAGAGCCGGCGAAAAAAGCAAGATGTGTGGATTAGGGAACTCCGAAAGGAGATTAATGAGTACTTCTATGTGGAAAAGGGGTGGATTGGAGGTAAATTCCAAAGCCATGATGGTCCTCCGTCTTCTCGTAAAGTCTCAGCGGACTCGGTTGAATTATCGAATGAATTCATCACGAAAATCATGGAGAACCCTAGCTTGGTTCCTATAACAAGAGCAGAGCATGTGAATATGGGCTTTGAAGAGGTATGAAAGGATATGATGGATATCCCAGCGTGTAGAAAATAACAGGGAAGGGTTGATATATTGACGCTAAAAGAGCAAGGGCGATACCACGCAAGTCTGAGTTTAGACAGCATTGCGAATTGATTTATGATTTCAATACAGATAACATGGCGTATCCCCTAAACTGGCATTTAACTACACCTCCATTATTTTCAGTATTGATACATAAGGATTGGCCAAGAAAGAGAAGATGGCTAAATCGACCAATAATATTTACGGTTTGCACTAATTATCAAACCTTTCCCTATTATGTTACTGTGTATGTTCCCCTTTTTAAGCCGCATAAATTTACATGTGGGGTACCTTAGCGTCATAAGGGGGGTAGTAGTAGCTGTATATATATCGTTTATTAAATTAAGCCGTATTTATTTCACTTAATTTAATAAGCGGCTCCCGATTTTTACGTTTAAAGAATTAAGTGGCTTAAATATTTAAGTGGTAATATTACCGTTTACGGTTTAAATGTTTTAAATATTTAAGACGTTAAGTTAATATAAGCTGTATTAACGCGGTTTTGGTCAATGAGTTGCGTAGGTACTGCTTATATTAACGCGTAACTTTAGATTTAAGCTACTCGATTAATAAGTGGCCGTTACGCCGTTTATATTTTTACGCCGTTTATATCTTTGCGCCGTTTCCGATTTAAGCGGCTTCCCGTATTAAACGGTACGTATAAGGTATTATTATATAACTTTAAGCGTATAAATTAAGTTATATCTTATAATTATAAGTTTATACGCATGCTTTTATAATTTATTTAAAAAATACGTAATTTTTTAATTAAATTAATCGTATGCCGTAGCTTATAATTCGTAATCGTAGTTGTAATTATTATTAATTAAAAAAAAAAATTAATAATAAATAATTTTACAAATAGATTTTTATATAAAAACGTATGGAAATATACTTTTTACTTTATTTTTTATATAAGTATGCATTTACTTAAAGCGGTGTACGTGCCGTTCTCTGGTGGAAGCTGTTCAAAATGGAAGCGGCGCAAAGATACAAGCGGCGCAAAAAGTGTAAGAGGCGTACGAGCTGCCTATTGGTCAAGCGGCTTACAGTGCAAGAGCGGCGTACCAGTTATACCACTCAAAAAATATTGATTGGTTTTTAGCGTTAATGCGTATGAATTTAGTGAGCTCTACGTTTTTCCCTAATATTTGGGAGCGGTTTATACCTAGGAGCCGTATATATATTGTATATATACGGCTACCATTACCCCCCATCTGACGCTAAGGTACCCACGTGATATGACAGGCAGTGAGCTACCTTGTTACGTAATTACGTAATCATACCTACCTTCACCGCTGTCCCAGCCACAATATTCCCCTAACCTTAGGTAGCCTTTAGGTACCTACCTACCTATGTACGTAAACAACTCCTTATTTGCCTACCTAAGGTTACCCAAACAACCCCAATATCTCAGCGCTGAGATCGGCGTATAGTCGACCATGTCGTTTTCTACCCTCCCAAATGAGTTGGTTCAAGAGATACTTATCGCAGCTGTTCGATTACGCGTTACTACAATTTCCGATGATACACCTTATGCCGTAACTAAACATAGTGTCGAACGCGCTCTGCGGTTACGACTTGTTAGCCGATTATGGGACACCATAACAATGTACGCGATATTTCAGTCAGGAATCCTTAATGATCCCTGGCTGAGGCCGTTCCCTTATATTTGTCGTCCATTCTGGTCTCAGTATCTTGTAGACAAGATAATGTATACGACCAAACCATTAACTCGGCCATTCCTTGTTATCCGCCAAGTCGCAAAGCGCATTTTGGCTTTCCGCGGCGAAGACACTTGGGGCAAGAAACTGGAAGAGTGTATTTTCGAGATCTCCAAAGTTTGTATGAATACACGCGATCGTCGTGGAGGATATCGAACCTGGATGACACCTCCAGCAAGGACTCTACGTAACCCTAATATGTCGACCGAGATCACGGATCACGATGAGGATTTCATGCAGGCTCTATTAGCAGCTGCTGCTTTTACCAACGAAGTAAAATTGGTGAAGGAGCTGCTTCCGCGTTTCCGACAGTTATCACACCTAATTTACCCTAACAAGTCCTTAGACCGTCCGTTACTTGGCTATCCATTGCAAGGGGCTGCTTTCAAGGGGAACGTTGAAATCGCCCACATATTTTTAGACTTTATCATACAAGCAAACGAAGGACAGGGTTCGCCAGAAGTAGCGAGTCGTAACGTCGTCATCCTACACGGAAGCAAAAATAATAACATTGCCATGATCGAGCTAGGTCTTGACCCACTTCGTTGGAACAAAGACAGCGAGCCGTACCTCCTAAACAGCTTGTCATTAGCCACGAGCGTCGATGCTTTCAAGCGTTTACATGAACTTTATGAGGACTGTATCATAAACGACATGGACTATATCATGGACGACGAGGAATTCATTGACGATGAGGAAAATTTCATCGACGATGAGGAATTTCTGCTAGACAATAAGTGTATCATCGAGTACAGAAAGAGGCCTAAGTATACCAACTGTTTAACTAAGCTCAGTGTTCTTTTGAAGTTGATATGTCGTTTTGCTACAGCTGGAAACATACCGCTAATAGAACATGTTATCCAGCTCTGTGGGCAGCTCGGTCTATCAGTTGAAGATATGAACGAAAGCAGGAAGTATAAACTTTGCGGGCCTCTTGGTGGACCAGCAAGATACGGTCACCTTAGCACGGTTGTTTACCTGCTAGAAAAGGGGTTTAAAGCCGATGAGAATTCGATATACGAAGCCGCACGACATGGAAATATTCGTATAATGCGGCTGCTGCTGGAAAACGTTATTTACTACACTGTTGATTGGAGCCATGCCCTATACCAGGCAGTCAGTGGTGAGAATGAGTCAGTTTTCCGGCTATTGGTGGAATCCGGAGTAACACTTTACGTGGGGATTGAAAGCGAGGGACTACGTATAGCGGAAGAGGAGGGCCTAGAATCGATGGCTAATCTAATCAAAGAGTACGAATGGGAGATACAACGTCTGAGATTCATAGAAGATGTGGAATAGAGGCGGGCTTGGGTCCAGCTTTCCATAACGCCCTGTTCAACATGACCTAGGCAGACTACCTATGTACCTGAGGCAGACTCCAAAAGGATATCTAGGTTAGGTACTTATCATTGGCTAAACGAATAATGCCTCGCCACATGCTGTAACGTATAACTGAGTGCCACGATCAATAACAAACACCTCGGTAAATGCATTGTAAACCTGGGCCCTATCAGGTATATCTTACTGTATACCCAAAAAGAAGCGATTCCGGAGTCATGCCAACAATTGATCCAAAGTACTTGCTAATAACCTAGAAGCCTTCCTATATCTTAAAAGTATTTTCCAAATAGCGCTAAATTCTATACCTATTCTAGTAATTTTCAGATTCTCCGTATTCGCCACTTAACACCGGGACTCTAAGCCGTAATAGCTTTGAGGTTCATTTTCAGGGTGGCCAAGTACCTCTCATATAGCTGATTCTGGAGTATTTTGGCAACTTCTGGCGATGAGTTTTGGCCTTAGCCAAAGCTAGGCGAATTAGGAGAACGATACAGCAGCGAATACCCCCGGACAGTGGTACTTACGTCAAATGAAAATGAAATCTTTACTGTATCTATTTGCTGCCTATTCTTTCTATTTCTACAACGCAATAAACAGGTATAAGATAAATAGCCATGACATGGTTTCGCGCCATTGCGGGTCAGATATAATTTCAATATCAGTTTCATTTTTTTAGACTTACAGTAATAAGTGGTAATTACCTTTCTTATGTGTAAAATAAAATGGATGGATTCAAAATGTGTGTAACTTCCTGTCGTGGTTCAGTATATTTAACCTCTTCCTTCTCCATTTTCCCTTATATAGAAGTCTATTAAGATGGCCATGGCAACGTTCACCGATCAATATCACTTACTTACTCTACTATCCGTTAATCATTACTATATTAACCATAGCACGTGTTAGATTCAAGTTGTCAAAGTACGATACGGCAGAAGGCTATTTACTTTCCAGACTGTATTGACATTTTCATCATAAATGGATTTTGTTTATGAGAGAAGTGATACGTTGGAAAGCAGTTCGATTTGCTGTAATCCATTCTGGCTCTACTAGAGCTGGAAGACTTCTCACGTAGCTCATACATGATAAGACCTCCTAATATCATCCCTTGAATTACGTTTGCTAGCTAATTAGGAATTTAACCCACCACCCAACCAACAGTTGAAACCCCCCAAGAGGGAGTCAGCTTGATTTTAACACTGTTCTATCTATCTAACATGTATGGTTTTCTCCGCCTTTGGCTATTACGCACATTCCATTTCAGTGACGGCTATGGAAGCAGCCTCAGTGACAAAAAGTAGTTAGGTACATATACCTACATAGCTCACACAGTACTGGTTACACATCGTGATCCGTGCCAACAAGCTAGGGCGCGTGGGGAGACCCAAGCAAGGAAGACGCGTCTAAAAGCATTTAGGGGCATGCTCGTGATGGTACGTTTAGCTTCGGGGCCTTGGGATTGAGTTGACTTTGGACAATATGACCTCTAAGTAGCTAGGCAAAACCATCCGAGGCAACCTGGAGGCCTCTTAACGCCCCCCCTCCTCCTTTCCACAGCCACCAATTGAAAACGCAATACAGTCCATTACGTAGCATACAGGCAGTAATCCAAATGAAAAGTCAAATCAAGTATACGCGTTGAGGCATGTACTAAAAACAGCGGGTCAAAGCAGAGTTCTTCTGTTTTGCCATGTACACTATGTTTTAACGTGCGAACTTCAGGTCAAAGCCAAGCAGACCAAATCAAACGGGGGCAGGTTGTTTTCTTCTTTTCAGTTAAAGAACAGGAGAAGAAAAAACCTTGCTAAATTAAGGAGTGGATAGCCTGTTTGCACGGACAGGCTTGTTCTTTTCATGTACCCTAATTAAATCGTAAACCAGGGATTATATTGAGTTTACGCTTTACATAGTTAGTAGAAGAAAACACACTATGGCCTTTTTACTTACTGGTCCAAGTGTGTTAAGCCACCAAAGCAGAGGCCAGTGCCAAGAATTGAGTCATCATCATCCATCTAGAGAAAACCTTGTAAAAATCGAGATCTCGCCTCACAAGAAACCATATATAAAACCTGTCCTACTTACCTATTTACTCTACTGTCTACCTCTCTATCAGACATCACACAAATGTCGTCAAGACTGGATTATACTTAACTTGAGCCGCATCAATCCGGATCCACCCGATACTCGGGAAAAAAACCCATACTCCCCCGCCAGTATGACAAATATCAATTACGTAATGGATGAAACCCAATAAGGCAGACGCTCGGGTTGCCAAACCCCAAAAGCCTTATCTTCTACTTTCACATTCCACATTCCACATTCCTATCTATCGAGCTCATACCACGACTACTTGTGATGCCATAGCTCAGCAGTTTCCAATACATATAGTTATTGGAAAATGCCCCAACCCAAATCCACGAGTTGTCGACTACACTATGACTCCTCCTGTGGGAGCATTGCCTAACCGATGGCGCGTCCTTACCTACTCACTCCCCTCATTAGGGCAACCATAACGACTTGGAAGACGATGCCATAGTGTCATATTTTCTAGCCCACATACCACAGTCAGAGCATGGTGAGCTTATTTTCCCCTTCTGATCATTGACATACAATCACGTAGACTAACACAAATTTTATCCAGATGTGGCTTTTAAGAGTCTCGGGTATATATAACCCCACCTCCCCTACGTCTTCCGTTAGAGGAACTCTCTAAATGATGTAATCCCTCGTCATCGCTCTTCGATAAGTCGGCTACGTACCACGTCGTGTCGTCCTGGGCAGGACGGTAAAAGGCCCAAGAAGTCGTGGAGCACGTATGAACTCCCGACGTTGACGGTCCTAGGCATGACGGAATGATGAAAAAGGCCTACGAGCAACCATGTGGATCTATTTGATCCGGGTTTAATGCCAAGTCCTTGGCAAGACATTAAAACGGCCTTCTTTGGCGTGGTATCGCGTTTGCCTCAGGTAACGGTGTCGCGCATGTACGGCTACCACGGGATGCACGAATATAATGAGTTTTCATGTGATTATTATTTCATCGACAATTTAGAGGGCATATGACGTTATTCGTCATATAAGGTGAGTACCGTCCCCTATCCCCTTCTCGACGAGGTGGTGGCTAACAGGCTAGATTCGGTGTACGATCTAGAGTTCTACGTTCGGCCAAATTCCAATTCGGCATGTACGACAATAACAATGAGGTAATATCTAGTAAAAGCAACGACTTTTCATGCGGATAGACACGGTAAGGCAAATTTATTACTTGTACGATCTAGCATTTCAAGCGTTCACAAGGATTCGGGTACAATTCAAGCGCCCAATATTAGGTAAGTTTTCCAAGTAAACCAAATAGCATTAACACAACAGATACTAATGTACTACAGATGATGATGATGATGAGAAAGTTAACGTCTATTGGTTGCTATAAGCTAGGTAGCTACAGCGGCGCATCTATGGCGCTTTAGACGTCTAGAGTACTCCCTTGAGGGAACAGAGCTAGAGTTTCGCCTGACATGAGAGATCCTCCACTTCCTATCCCCAGCCTCTACCTGGTTAGCGCCGGCGCCAGGTAGCCGACTTTGATCAGGGGGAAAACCGTCGAACACGCCTTCTTATAACGGAGATGGAATCACCCTCAGCGCCCAGCAGTGCCCAAGGAAAAACCTGAGTCGGACCAGTTTGGTTTGACCACAGTGGGATTCGAACCCACTTGTGTTGCGGTACGTGGGCACGGACCAACACACATCCAGGCGTTAAACCACCGCACGGTAATCACCACAATCATCGTCCTGGGCACGACGATAAACGGCCCTCTTCGTTCCGGGTAATGATACCCGGACCACTTCCTCTGGATTTCATTTCCCCAGAGTTTTTTTTAACATGGAGTTCAAAGGATGACTTCATGGATTATCGGGTGGCATCAAAGCTGGCCCTGGACCTGTAATGCAAAACACCGAGGCTATTGCTTGCTGTTTCATGTACATATTCCAGGGCTACCGATACACTGAAAAAAAGGACACGAACAAGAAATGTTCGTGAATCATCGACCTAATCGACCTAGTGGCTATTGCTACTAGTAAGGGCATCATTTGCTGCATTGGATTACAGCATCTTGATCATGAGATGATGTTGGTCTTGCACGCCAAGCGCAAAAAGATTTTTCTTGCGCTGAATCGCGGTTATGGATACGACCACTGATGCTTCGGGACCCGGCTAGCCCGGCTAGCCGGTGGTGTTCCGACTCTGGGATTGGGGTTTTCACTTTATTGGGGATCTTCCGCAGGGGAAGCCTGAATACCCTTTTTTTGTTCGAAGTTTTTAGCAATCGAGCTGATCTATACAACCGAGGTGCCTCAGCAATTAATGCTGGCATCACGGGACGGCCCCTCGCTGCTCATGATGGTGTTGAGACGAGAAATATAATTCTGCGTCGCCCTGAGCACGAGGTAACGGCTGTCTGTACCTCCATATACTTGGGTTCTTTCTGAAGGAGATAAGCGCGATAGTAAGGGCAATATGCCGGAACGCGAGAGATGATTCATCAAGACTATGCAGTCATCAATATCTCTTGCGAACCTCGGCAGAAGCTACTTTGCTCCGGAGCCAGCGTCTCGGACTAGGCCGAGGAGAACCCCTCCCACGTCGTTAACGCTGCCTCTTTCGCACCAACTCCGGGTCGTCCCCGGAACCGGTGCGAAGCCACCCGGAGGCGTGGGAACTAGTTTTGGTAGGAAGGCAAAAGGTCCACAACGCCGCAGCGTTTCTGTAGGTGTTGTCTGACTTGGGGCTGGGCTGGTCGCGTCTCTCTGCGGACAGGTTTCGCGGGTTCGCCCGCACTGTCCCAAAGGCCCCCGGCTCGATTGAAAACGCGTCAGATCCGGGCGATACAAAACAACCGGCTCGATTATCTCGCGGTTGGGAACGTGGCAGGTTCCTTATAAAATAAAATCTATATTTTATATTTTACATTTAGGATATGCATTTCTCTTAATTGGAAAGAAAAGAAGCAAACACAAGAAAAAAAAGAAGAAAAAACTAAGAAAATTGACAATAGGAAGCAACTAGTGGGGGATTCTGTCTAAGTGGGATGCCGTTGGATTCTCTTGCGTAGGATAGTGCTGGATAGCTTGAATTCAAGCCAGACATTGCTTCCACTTGTTTCTTTACGAGTTTCCTTGCTGTGATGTGTTCGAATTGGTGATGTAAGCCTACCATTCTAATTACGGTTCTGGGTACCTAAAATAAAATTTACACATCAGAGCATGGGGAAAATCCGTCTGATCTAGTATGGTATGTTTATTATTAACTCCTTAAGCATAGTGGATTAATTAGCCTTATGTGTCACGACATGGTTTAACTATGACCACACGGTAGTGAGATGCTTCACGACGAACGTAGCTGACTGAGCATATGTATTCAACAAATGTCCAACAGACGTAATCGGATCATGGATCAGTGGTGTTATTTCACCAACGTTAAACGGTATAGAAGACGAAACCATGTCAAGTACTTGTAAACTTCTGTTTTGTGATATTGCTAAGTGCATATTCCTAACAATAATACATCGCCAAGCGAACGCCAGTGATCTTATTTCCCATCCGTCTCAACATTGCAGGCAGTTATCTTCATATCCTACAGTTTGGCTGATGAGCCTGTACCAATGATTGGTATCTGAAATCTCAGTTCTCCCATGTCTCGCCAAATGCGTGCGTGCGTGCGTGTGCGTGGTATAGTTCTGTCGGGATTTATATCCCCATCAATACACTCTGGCAGTCTTTCAATTCTTATGCTATCATAATAACAGGTACCTAATTCATGGTAGGCGATTCTTATTTCGTAGGGCTTTGGGGGCCGCGTGTGAAGCTGTAGTTCAGTCGTAGTCAGCACGGTTTCCTCTTATACGTGTAAGAGAGCGGATACGAGGCAGCTTACTTGTACCACATCTGTCCGAAGAAGCCTGCTTGGGGCTTCTGGTCGTGTAGACTAGCACGTCGAGCAAGGGAGCTGGGATCGCTAGCTCGCTTCTGACTCATGAGGCCCTCGAAGGATGGTCCGGAGCCCTGGAGGTGGTGCGTGTTAGCAACGAAATTTATTGGGAAGAGTGGTCGTTCAAGGCGATATAGTATGGAGAGGATAAAGAACATACTCTTCGGCGAGAAGGACTCGCCGGTGTAGGGTTGTTTGCCTTGTCGTTGTCCATGTTGATGATTTTAGGGATGGAGAAAGGTAAAGTGTAGTTGCTGATGTCGATCAACTTGATATTTGATATGATATGATATGATACGATTTCACAAAGTAATATCCACGTAGGAGAAGTGTGGGATGTCCGAATGATGAGCAGGATGGGTATGATAGGAAAATGAGATAAAGGTGGGAAAGGGAGGGATCGATCCCTTTTATGTAGACTCAGTTGTATGGAACAGACCACGCGACCTTCATAATCAAACGACGACAGACGCCAACGGCGATTAGCAACACATAGCTACCCTACCTTACCTATCGAAGCTACTACGCAAGATAATAGATGCAAGTACATACATCCATACACTAACTTAAGCTACCAACTACTGCACCCTTCCATTGTCTGGAGCGGGCCCGTTGATTGATCAGCGAGGGACCTACATACATAGGTAGCCACCCAGCGCTCGGGGATACAGTCCCGGTTATGACTTCACCAATAGACTGAGGCATTCGGGTTGACTATCCTACCGTTCGACCCAATTCCTCGCTGCCTAGATCGTACGACCTCAAGTTAGTGTAGGTAGGTTAGTCCTCTGCATTATCCGAAGGAGGTATACAATACATCAATATGACGACCTAGTAATAAAGAAACAGCCGTACTTGAAGTACGAGGTATCATGTACCAATACATCCTCGCTCAGATAGACCAACGTCATAGACGAGGTATAGCTCCATCCTTACCTGATAGGGGAGCGATGTACAAATAAAAACGGCCACTCTTTTACCCCGCAAAAGTAATAAGACAAGGAGATCTCGGAAGCTCATATCAGTACATAATAAGATCGAATCAGAGCATTTCGATTGTCACTCCCCGCTACCTCGAACGGTGGCTTGAGCATGACACCACTTACTTTATCGTATGTACATACATATGTAAGTCCCGTTGGCGATGCAACAGCTATATGAGCTAGTGGGGGTTGACTCGTCGAATCGAACAATGTGACCAAATCTGAAGTAGGTATACAAAGATATCGTACGAAAAATGATACGAAAACATTAATAGTAAAGCCTGGTCCAGACCAAGCATCCATGGATCTCAGTCTATCTTAAACATTCTGACATTCAATGTTTAGGTAGTAGCAAGACATCCGTTAATAGTATCCATGTGTATCACAAGAGAAAGAACGTACGGTTACATAGCTGCACATACCTGTGTAGGAGGTCCGAAGAGGTAGTGTAGATGCATGATGCAACAGGGTCCAGACCCCCAGTCGACGCGGCAATTGGTAATACGACCCACTTTCCCCAGAAAATCCAAGCCCCACGGCGTTCGCACTTAGAGAAGACACCGACTCGTCGGCTCGTTAGAAGTAACTTTAACTAGAAAGTAACTTAACATCTGGATAGAGGTATGTATGCACACGTAGACACAGTTATTATAGAGGTAACACGAGGTAATTCATAACACTTATTTAGGTAATATGATTATATCATTGTATATGCCTAGAAGGATTGTAAACTGCCTGTCCATCCCTAACCCAAACGCGTCAGCGGAACCACTGCAACACGTAGCTACTTGATCCAATAGCTTAATGCTCCGAAGTAGAAGCCCACACAACTCTGTGCAAGAGCAACTACGAAATCACTAAGAAAGGTTAGCCATGTTGACAATATAATATATGCAATCAAGAGTATGCTTGTAGCCTCTTCAGTTCTCCAAGGTGATAGAACGGAAAAGTTTCGTCATGAAGAACTCCGACATTATGCAGAAGATTGTCATCCGCGAGGCTTGCATATAAATATAGAGAGAAGTTACTAACCTTCAAGGCGTAAGACGTCTTCAAAAAATGTGCAAATACTAAGTTACCTATCGCGACCGTCGAGTTAGCGACGTCAACCAAGGCGTACAATGAGCAGAGTGTAAAGAAGTAAAAGTTATCAGTCTACTTATGTTAGCTTTAGTTCTAATAACCAATATCCATATGGGCGCATACCTCATTAAATCAGAATTTTTTGTAATGTTCATTTCCAAGCCCATTGGACAGGATCAAACAGTGTGAATAATGATCATCATTTTACGAGGATAATAACTGGAAAATAGAGATGGCAATACCTGTCGAGACACGTTAGCTACGCCCCAAAACCTCTAACGATGATACGCTCGAGTCGACAAGACACAATCAGCTGACGAAGTCTCAACAAGAATCCCCCGCGATCCTTCTCTCACAAGGATTGTACGTCCTCGCTTTGAACGAGAAAAGGGACGAGGGTTCATTTATGTCCGCCCGTTCGTTCAAGATATCCTCATGTGAATGGCATGGGTTTGTAGTAGAATAAGTCGTACCTATTGGAGTAGACGAGTTAGCATGGTACGCAAGCATGTCATCTAATAACGAGTGGAATAGGTTATGAGGTCAGACAAGGCTGAAACTAAACAAAATCTACATGATGTATTCGGAATGAGGAATTCCCTAGGTTTGTTGATTTCTTCATCACCCCTCGGTGGAAACAGTATGAAAATTTCTCGACTTCGTCAGAAAAATAACGTACCTTTATATATAAATTGGAAAATCATAGAGGGAGTCACCCGGCTGATCAACAAGAACCTATCTAAGTCGAATTAGCATTCAATTGATCGTTGTGATCGTACTGCAAATGCATCTCGATGGTATTTGCTCAGTGTAATTCTAGAGACTTAATCCCCATTGTGTTGTAAGATTTGGATTGTTCAAATTTTCCTTCGTCATAGCAAAGAGCATCGGGAAGACGTAGGAGCAGCGGAACTAACCTGATAATAACACAGCATAACTAAATAGCTGCTAAGAATAGGGAACTGAGATCCGTGACTCGCGTTCCATCCAAGTCACAGAAGCTCAAAAGCTTGAGCAAATGTGCAAAGATGGAAAGTTGTTTGGAAGGAAAGAAAAGATTTCTTGAGGTTCCAAGGAAGAAAATTAAAATAAAAATTGCTTGGGTGGGGAACTCTGGACCCGCCTCGGAGACTTCCAAATTGAGACTTAGGTATCTGACTAGTTTGTGGCGAAGCTTGTACACCTATACATAGCTGCGCCACACCTACTTATCTAAGGTTCCTTATCGGGTGTAAATAGCATCGTCACCGCCCGCCCGCCTACTTTCTACCCTTCTTCCCTCCCTAGACCAACTTCCATTTCTCACTCATCAGTTCGCCGCATAGCGACGAACTCCAAGTGGAAAACACGATGCTCGCCCCTGTCGGTGGAGGCGGCATACTGGCGCCCGCCGCGCTGCGGGTCGTCCGTGCTGCCGCCCTCAAGGCGAGCAAGATGATCCGGGCCAAGCTCGCAGCCGCGGTTCGCCCGGCCAACAACGCCGCCCTCGAACCCGTCCTCGTACGCAACGCACCCAACCCGCGCCATCCCATCCATCCCTCCGCGTTTTTACGCCAGCAGAAATCCCGACGATGGCACTCGACCACCACCACGACTACTACGTACAAGAACATCAACGCTGCGATCCGTCGCTTCATGAGCACTGGCCGGCTTGACGCCGCGCCCCGGGTCGACCGGTCCAAGTTCCTCAACACGCAGACCGGTCGTGCTGTTGCTCAGATCACGGGTCGTGCCCCCTTCGCTAGCACCCTGCGACCGAACCTCACTGGAGGTGCCCTCCCTCGTACCGCTGGTGGGTATGGCCTCGGGTCCGGACGTGTGGGCGGAGCTCGCTACTTCTCCCACGCACCCGCGGCTCAGGCCCAGGTTGTCCAGAACGTCTCGGCTGCGGTCAGAGCATTTTGGATCTCCGGCCAGAAGGCACAGTTTGACGGGCTTACCGCCCGCGGCGAGAGGAAATACCGCACGGTCTCATCTCTTCAAGAAGAGACTACCCGCAAGATGGCGTCTGCGAAGCGCAACATTCCAGGCTCTTTCATCGACTTCAACCTGAGCCCTACCGTCACTGCCCTCAGCCCCCTCGCTGCTGCGTTCCCCTACCCCTCCGCCGGCTTCAAGTTCCCCGCCCTCGATGCCACGACCCTCAACACCGACGGCTTCCTCGACGTTCTGTCGGTCGACTTCGCCCGCGCTCTAAAGGACCTTACCTCGACCTTAGCGGATATTAAGAAACTCTCCTCACTAGGCGACCTTCCAATACAGCTTGAGAAAGGTCATACACTGCGGGTCCGCTTCCCAGGCGTCGACGCTGAGACCGTAGAGTCCTTGTGTGATGACCTCGGGCTGACAAGGGGCGTCGTAAGGGAAGACCCAGACTTCGCGGCTGAAACAGGTGTTTCGATGGCACTGAGGTTCCCTTTCGCCCCCGGTGCCAATAGCAACGGCGCAAGAACACTCACTTCGCCCGGTCGCTCGTTAAGGTCTCAAGGTAGCTTCTTCCCTGCAGAAAAGGAGCTCTTCGAAGAGGGCTTCAGCGAGATGGAAGACAACCCCTGGATGTCCTTACCCGACGACCTGGAAGGGTACGAGAGTATGTCGCCACCGATCAGTTCGGGTGAGCACTGTTCGGAAGACTTCGAGGGCCTCGAAGGTATCTACCGATTCTTAGAGGAGTGCGACAATGCTCACGGAAGATTCTGAGCGCGTTGCTGATACATACATAACGAATTACGAAGAGCGCACGTTTTGCTTGGAAAGGTTAAATTGAAGTAAATGGAATAAGGATGCTTTTTTTGACGTACCTAGGAACCACACTCATTGTATACATATCGCGGAACGATATCCTAGGTAGTCTAGTCTTTGGGACTGCTGGTCCCATATGAGAATTTTCTTATGTCGCTACTATACCAAATATACTTAAATAAACATGAATATGAACACGAACCACATAAATGGATGAGGAAATGGGTATCTGAAATTGACCAACTACCTAAGAATAGTTAGAGCCTGGAGTTTATAGATGGATAGTATGAACTATCTTCAAGACTCACTCACATATCGACTATTCTCCCTTCAAGATATAGATAAATATGCCAGCCGTAAAAAAAATCTAATACATCCACCCTACGCATCAAACCTCGTCTTCCGCTTCCCCGCACTCGCACTCGCCCTCGACGCACCCCCTCCCTGCGAAACACCACCACCCAGCCCATCCCCCACCGCCGCCACGAAATCCACCGGCGCGCCCTTACCCCTAGCCCTAGCCTTCTCGATCTCGGCCTGGCTCAGCCGAAGCTGCTCGCGGTACGCCCAGCGCGGGAACGCAGCCGGGTCCCAGATATCCGCGGGCAGGGCAGTCGCGTACTGGTCGGCCGGGGCGGCGCCGAGGCCGACGAAGGACAGCAGCTTGTCGGCGAGCGCGGGGTTGCGCAGCGACGGGTTCGCGGCGACGCGCGAGTTGAAGTGCACGCCCTGCCGCTTGAGCTCCAGGAACCGCTCGAACTTGGCGCTTGTGCCCGGGGCGGGCGAGCCCGGGGGCGACGGCGGGATGGCGGTGTTTGGGACCGGGGGCAGCGTTAGGTCCCGCAGGAGCGCGCGGGTTGCCGTGTACGGCGAGCCGGGGGGTATGTTGAGGAGGCTGTTGTTGTTGTTGTTGTTGTCCTCGTCGTCTTCTAGTGGTGCTTCTTCCAGCGGAGGGAAGCTGGGACCTGCGGCTGCTGCTGGGCCGATCTGTGGCCCGATGATGGCTGCTGCTTGCTCATCTGGTTTTTGTGAGGTAGCACTGGGTTGTTGTGCTGGGACTTCTTCTGTTCACTTGTCAGAGAAGGGATGAGATACTCAAGGTAAGATAGATAATACGAGAAGACACTTACCTGGCTTCCTATCCAGACCGGTAGTGGTATCTTGAGTTTGTTTCAGCGACTGGCCTCGGCATAATCAGTGCTGTCCAATGCCTACCGGTGCAGTTGTATATATCATCTCATGTTTTCATTCATACCTTTTGATCTGGCTTCTGCTGCTGCTGCACGACTTCTTCCTCGTCGCTGCTGCTTTCGTAGCCTACAAGACCTGCCATTTTGAAGCGAAAGGCCCAGTCTGACTAGTGATTTGATTGAAATTCAAAGTCGGGGGGTGCTACTTTGATATGAAGGTAAATTGCTAGACAATTATTTAAGCACGAACTGGAAGAATATCACATTGAATGTAGTAAGTTTCTCATCGCGAGTTCATCGCAAGTTCATCACAAGTTAACGTCCGTCGGTACGTATCCTGAGTTAAAAGTGGGTCTTGATACAGTGTATACAGATTAGACTGACAGTACTGACAGCTGCCGACAGCTGATGACCTCAGCATCAAGAGATGTACCTAGGTAGAGTAGAAGGTACGTACCTCAACAGCCTGGTCCGGAAGGCAGAACTGACGCGCAGCTCCAAGCTCCAGAGGTTCAACGTCCAAAAGATACTGGAGCTTCGCTGCATCCATCAATATCAGCCTTACAACTAACTTCATATTCCACAAGCGACCTACTACTCGACAACTCGAACCTTATCCCGTCGTCCAACTCAATTCAATATGGATCATCGACCGCAAGCTTGGGGCCGTGTAAGTAGCTAAGTTGTGTGTCCAGAGTCGAGAACCAGAGTAGACTGACTAACAAACCCGACTCTACACAGCCCAGAGACGACGTCTACGGCGCCTACGATGCCTCATACATGCACACCAACGGTCCCAACCAGCACACCCAGTCCCCCGTTGTAACGGGAACATCAGTAGTGGCCATGAAGTTCAAGGACGGTGTGGTCATGGCAGCAGATAACTTGGGTACGCATATATCTATCCTCCCACCTATCCCTCTATCTATCTCCTATCTATCTAGCACTCCCCCACCAACCTCGATCCAAAAACACTCAACACTAACACACCCCCCCTCAAGCCTCCTACGGTTCCCTCGCCCGCTTCACCGACGTAAAGCGCATCCGCACCTTCGCCGACACCTCTATCGTCGGCTTCGGCGGCGACGTCTCCGACATGCAGTACCTCGACCGGCACCTAACGGAGCTCGGCATCGACGAGGCCTACAAGCAGACGGCGCACACGCTGAACGCCCGCAGCCTGCACAAGTACCTATCGAAGCTGCTCTACCACCGGCGCTCCAAGTTCGACCCGCTATGGAACCACCTACTCGTCGCCGGTCTCGACGAAGAAGGCAAGCCCTTCCTAGCCGCCGCCGACCTCCTCGGCACCACCTTCTCCTCGCCCTCGCTAGCCACCGGCTTCGGCAGCATGCTCGCCCAGCCCATCATGCGGCGGTACGTGCCCGACGAGGAATCCGTCGCCAACGTGACGCGGGAGCAGGCCGTCGACGTCATCCGGGAGTGCATGAAGGTGCTATTCTACCGCGACGCCCGCTCCCACGACACGTACTCCCTCGCCGTCGTCACCAAAGACGGCATCGAGCTCACCGAGAACGAGAAGCTCGAGAAGCAGAGCTGGGCCTTCGCCGACCGCATCAAGGGCTACGGTACCCAGACCGTGTAACCGCGCATCTTACCTACCTACTCGCCGCCCATTCCTCCAAGTTTACGTCTACGTCTACGTCCACATATGCTAGTTACTAAAGGTGCTACCAGCTAGAATTGCCGTAATGCAGACGAAAGGCCAGGGGGTTATAAGAGCATAAGATCACCGCTCTCGTCGGCATTGGGGGCCATGCGAGATACGATATCATCTATATCTATCTAAATAAGTGAACAATGGAGATATACTTGGTTGCTCCAGGGTTGCAATGCCTTCCGATCCACTAAAGAAAGGGAATAACAGGGTAGCAATAAGATTCTGTATCATTAGAGCCAAGACACATGAACCTCGGTATTGCGTTGACGAGTAATTCCCTATTATTTATTATAAATGCAGAAATCACGGTGCGGCCCAGGTTTATACCTAGTAACATCCCCATCGCCAATTATGCAAATTAGAAAGTATAGGTGCAAATGCTTCCCACGTCGTGCCAACCGTTAGTTGGTACATTGTAGCACCATCGTACTTCATAAGTATTTCCACGATACGGGGGTTCACATCAAACGAATAACCAGATTACATCTCAAGAATCGAGCCAGTAGCATCGCTGTATCATTATTGATTTTTCTTTATTCCTCGCTGTATCTTCGTCTAGGTCGGCCCAGACGACGTACATGGCTAATCGCCTATCTGCCTCCTCTGCAGTACATTGTCCCAAGTCAAGAGTAGGCGTGGGAGGGGCAATATACATCGTCGGGGACTACGGAAGATAGCACCTATCTTTTCTTCCGACCCCCTTAACAAATCACAACCCCGCTATCATGTATATAAGACAAAGAGCGCTCTTAAGGGCCCCGAATCCGACTGCCCACCATGATATCGCTTTGTAGTAAACTCCCGCATTGCCTCATAAACCGCCGATAACCAGTCTAATCATACAGACAGACGCTCAAGATTATTCAACGGTGACCGACTTAGCCAGATTTCGTGGGAAATCGACGTTAAGGCCTTCCATAACGGCCAGCCAGTAAGCGATAAGCTGGAGCGGAATGACATTGAGGATACCCTGCAAGCAGTCGACAGTCTTAGGAACCTCAATCTTCTGCGCGAGACTTGCTTGGAATTCCTCGTCGCCAGGGTTGCAGATAACGATAGGCTTTCCGCCACGGGCAATGACTATACATTTGTTAGGATTGGCTCAGATTAGACTATAAGGATGTAAATTCCACGTACCTTGTTGATAAGCATTTAGCGACTTCTTAAATAAGTCATCACGGGTCAAAATCATGATAATAGGGAGGTTCTCGTCAACCAGAGCCAGCACACCGTGCTTCAGCTCACCAGACATGACGGCTTCGCAGTGAAGATAAGAAATTTCCTTGATCTTCAGAGCACCCTCGAGAGCGGTCGAGTATTGGCTGCCTCGTCCCAGCAGAAGTAGAGATTTCTGGTTCTTGAAAGTCTTGGAGCAGAGCTCCTTGATAGACTGGTCCAACTTCAAAATCTCCTTGATCTGTGTAGAAATATTAGAGAGACCCTCGATGATCTCCTCGCGCCTCTTCTGCTTGGATGCTCGGTCTTCACTAAGAGATAAGGCAAACATAACCATGGCAACGAATTGCGATGTGTAGGCCTTGGTGGAGGCTACACCAATCTCAGGACCAGCGTTAACGTGAACACCGCAGTGTGTCAGGAGGGAAATAGAAGAGCCGACTACGTTGACAATACCAACAGTGAGGGCGCCACGCTCTAGACAGTATCGGAGGGCCATCAGAGAATCGGCTGTCTCACCGGACTGCGATACGAACACACATGTGTCGTCACGGAAGACAGGCGCCTCTCTATCAAGGAAGTCGGAAGCTAATTCTACGGCAATCGGGATCTCGGCGAGCTCTTCAAAGATACCTCGAACAGCCATGCAGGAGTGATAACTTGTACCGCAAGCAATGAAGATGATACGTCGGCATCGACGGATAGTAGCGATGTATGATCTTAGACCACCAAGGGTGACGCTCTTGTTTTCGATGTCGAGACGACCTCTCATGGTGTTGACGACGGACTCGGGCTGTTCGAAGATTTCCTTTTGCATGAAGTGGTCGAACTTGCCCTTCATAATCTCCTGGAGCTCAAGCTCCAGAGTCTGGATGCTACGAACATTCGAGCTGCCATCAGCCTTCTTGAGGCGGTGGATATTCAGCGAGCCCTCGTGAATGTGGGCAATGTCGTCATCCTCTAGGTACATGACCTTCTTGGTGTGCTCAACGATAGCCGAAGGGTCAGATGAGAGGAAGAACTCGGCGGGCATGGGCAAGCCATCATCAGTCATGAAAGCTCGAGACTGCGAACGGTGGAGCAGAGATTTATCGGGGGCGCCAAGAAGGGAGCTCGGAGCTAACAAGTTATTACTCTGCTTCTTCAAGGCAACGTTCTGCGAGGCGGCCTCAGCGGGTAAGGCACCATTTTCCTCGGAATATTCTACATCGACGAAGTCGACCTTCATGCGCTTTTGTGTCTTCACACCAATGACAAGGGGTGAGCCCTTGCGAGCAGCAATAACCTCATGGGGGTAATGGACCGATTTGATCAGCAAACCGTAGGCACCCTCGAGCTCGGTGATGACGGCCTTAGCAAGGTCGACAAAGTCAATGTGGGGATGTTGGTCGTATAGGTACTTTGTGAGCTTCGCAATGCACTCTGTGTCGGTCTCGGTCTCGAACTTGAAGCCCTTTGCGGAAAGGAGGGTCTTCAATTCCTTGTAATTAGTGATGATGCCATTGTGGACAACTGAAAATTCCCATGTGGGGTCGGATCTGGAAGTGACAGTCGGATTAGCAAGGGGACTCGTAAGCTCTACTATGTAAAGGTATTTACCGGTGGGGATGGCAGTTCAGCCGGGAGGGAGGACCGTGAGTAGCCCATCGAGTGTGGGCGATACCGGCATGGGAGTCGAAAACCTTGGTGAGATCTGGTTTAGACTCCTCGATGAGCTGCTTGAGCTTAGCAACCTTGCCGACCTCCTTGAAAGCGAGCACCTCGTTCTTCTTGTCGCCATCGACAGCTATACCAGCCGAGTCATATCCACGATACTCTAGGCGAGAGAGACCTATTTAATAAAAAGCCAGTTGTCAGCTTTCAAGTTTCCATTAATTATTGTTTGGTATGTTTAAGTCTATGCTGCAAAATGCAGGCATCATGTAGAGCGGATCGAGGAGAGCGGGATGCGGCAGGTTATCGTGTCTCACCGTTCACCAATGTGTCGAGGATAAACTTCCGGTCCTTCTCGACCAAGTAGTTGATGTAGCCAAAAATTCCACTGTTATAAAAACTCGAATTAGCACCCCTGAATTGATTATAACAGATTAATCCTCCAAAACTGCTCTTATCCTAACAACCTCATCCCAAAGTCTGAGTAACCGTGACGGCATAGTTCGAACCATGGGATTGTGTTGACCGCCAGAATCGTGGATAGGACAAAGCCCCATTCCGTTTCTGAGGGACGTAGAGCGTAGCAAAAGAAAGGATTTTCGATCGAATTCACATACCACATGTTGCCTTCAGTTTGTTGTTGCAGCAAAGTAGGAATATGGGTAGGTTATTCTGGCCTAAACTACGAGATTCACTCTTCTCCCTACTTAGGTAGCTCTAGAGGGTCTTCCCAGGGTATCAATAATAAAACGAAGGTCAATAGCGGTGAGCTTGGTGAAAGCTTTTGGGGGGGGATAGATTTAATAAGAAAGGATAGAGTTTCCAGAACTTGTTTGGGGGGAGGTTTGGGAGGGTCAAGCTGGGACTTTTAAAGGTAAAAGGGTTGTTACGGTATGGCTTTTTCTACGGAAAGAACACTGGTGCTGGCATAGGCTTTTAGACTTGGTTGTTACCAAGTGAGGCAGCATGTACGAGGACGTAACATAGTAGCTACCATAGTACCGCTACTAGTGGGCGGCGATGGACCTTACACTAGAGAAGGTAAGAGGGGCTGCCAGGGGGTAAGGTGGAGGGGGGAAAGTGATGTACCTGGCTACGATCGAATCCACATGATGCCTTACTCGTGCGAAGTACGAGCTAAGTATCTTCGCGCTTGCATTCACTAGCTAGCGTAACTTCTGAGGTACCTCTACAACCCTACATCCCACCACAATACTTACCCACATATCCACAACATCATGCAGCTGCAACGTATGTACATACATGAAGTACCGCCTACTAGGTACGTGTAAGTTCCAGTGGTACATGTATGCCACGCACATTCACATACCAAACCTAACCTAACCTCATACACTAGGTAGACGCTACAACTTGTAAAAGTTAAACCTCTTCTTTCTCATCCTCTCATGTCTATTGGATTATCGTGTCTTTGTCTTTTTAATTTTGAACCAATCCAATCCCGTCGACTTACTCGATCTATCTTTACTTTACCTCTTAAGTTACATACTTAAAGTTACTTCACGACCAGTGGGTTGATAACCCTATGTACATAGTGTATGTTCCTCGTTCCCAGTCTCCGCCATTCTATTTGTTGCAAAGGGCGGAATCCAGCTATCAGCCCTTGTTTTAGAATCTACCGCCTTTCCATTCACTATGTTCTTGTCTTTGTGCTGCTAACCTCCTCTCTTTTTAACGTAGCCAATCATTGTCGGAAACCTATGCAGTGTGCCGAGTCATTCATCATCTGGGCAACGGTCAGCTTGCTAATACGACGATAATAAAATAACTTTATTGTGTTACAAGAATTACAAGAATTGCAAGAACTACACCCCGCCATCTGAACTTCGCCTCCACTCCCGGTTCATAGCTCCGAGAACGAAAAAGAATCATGTTGCACCTATTCTCAATGTCGCCAATAACTGTCTCGTCCGTCTTTTTTTTTCTCTTCTTTTCGTAAAATAATGTTGCGACCAGCCGTCTTATGAAAATCTTACTACCACCCAATGGAGCGTCGACGCTATTCATTAGTGTCTTCGTGTTCAGTGAGATCGATTTTCCAAGGTGCAGGGCTCGCCGTTTGCCGGATCATCATCCTGGCCGCAGCCCCTTATTTTGGGGCTGTACCTGAGCTATCTGCACTTGGGGCCATACAAGTGAGGCTTGGCCCAGGCCGGCCAGAATGTTACCCTCCACCCCAAGCTCCCTGCTAGCTTGTTGGAAGTCCCGATATCAGAAACAATCCAGCGTCCGAACACGACCCCCTCTGACGACATATCGAAAAGGGGTCGCCGCCGCTCAATAAGAATGACGTGTCGTATAAACAAACAAACAAATCATCATTGGCATTTCCCAGCATTCGGAATAAGTCCCGTATTGTACAATTCGAGTAAAAGTCGTCTCGAAGCCTGGTCAATTCCGCAAAACATGTCGCCATCATCCTTGATAATACATACCTATCTAGTATCGAACCCTATCTGAGCGGCTGAGCTCTAGTTCTTATTTAGTGGAACGAAATCGCCCAACGTCAATCATCTAATTAGATCTTTGATCTGGTTATTGATCCTTTCAAAAATAAGGCATTTATTATATACCTGACAAGCCAGTGCCAGCATTCCTTTGTCATCAAACCCCATACAAGGACATCTTGTTATAGGATATCGTATTTCGTTCATCTCGTCTCATCTCATCCCATCTCAATTGCGATCGCAAGTTGTTCGTGAAGATTCCCGGCAACCGACTTTCGGTAGTAATACCTATTACAATTGCGCCGACCTCTCCTTTGTTTCCCCCTGTCATATGACCGAGTTGCCCAGCCCTTTGTTCGTGATGAAGCCAAGAAGGCCAATATGATAATTCAAGTCAGCTCTGCCTATTACCAACACACACCATAACTCGCACCGTCGCCTAGTTACATAGTGACTCGCGCCTGATAAAGTTAGCTAAGAATAGCATCAACGCATAAACGCGATCTACCCAATAGGAATCCAATAGGAATCCCTGCAAGGTTTATACCTGGCCGTCGGTTACCAGTCATGTAGCATTGCCGGCAACCCACCATTTTGATGTCAGATTGACAGGGTAGAAGGGCTTGATGTAGGTATTTATCCCGGCGGCCTACAGTTCGTGGATGTCCGAACGACATATCTCTCAACACGACACGTGGTAGTATTGCATCTTGTTTAATATAGTTGGTTGGAGATCTCGCTACGCGCAACGCCATCTAATAAGTAGTATCTATCACGAAGTGATACAGCATATATGTGATCATTATTTAGTCGTAAATGCGACTTTACAATTCGCAAAACTACTTGCGTGCTCTATACGATTCATGCACCATTGCTCCAATAAGAGGAATACATGACAGATAGAAAACAGATTTAATATATTCATTTACCCTTGGAACTGCTAGTAACACTTGGCTAGTTAACTTAGATTAGAGACTTTGGGGTTGACTACTCCGGCAGTAGGTAGCCTAAATAAGATACTAAAGTCATCCATCTTTCATATGCTGAGCTCTTATGCCTCTCATGGCAGAGGGGGGAGAAATCCTAAAATTGCCCCCAGCCGAAATCAGCCGCAAGCGCCTATATTCTAAGGAACTGATAGAGTTAAGCTGTTAAGCTGTCCATTGGCTAGAATATACGTGCCTAGACAGATAGGATCATAGGGCTGAGAAGGTACATGGATCAGAATGTGTATGTAGGACCAACCGTTCAGTGGATTGACCAGCTCAGCCTCAGACCTATATGTTAGGGATGCGTGCACGTCTATACATACATAATATGAACCTCTCACTAATTTAGTATCGGAGGATGAAGAAGTCATGAAGTAGAGACTCTTCTAATTTTAATAACCTTAACCCCGCGGCATTGAAACAGAGACTAAGACATAGAGACGGGTTCTCCCTAGCGCAGAGAGCTATCTGATTAGCTATGATCATATACTAAGGAATATACTATGTAGTCATGTTTACGAACTACATACGTGTAGGCTCACGTCGGGCAAACTCCAAGCTGGGCATCTCACCCATAGTATATAAACAAGAAGTTAGTATAAGATATATACACTATACCAAGCTCCTTCCGAGGTAGTTCTTCCATCCTAAACGCAAACTTGGGGCGGCGTAAGTGGAGCTGTATTACTCCAGGTTCGACCCCGGCTGCATAGTGTACAGACACCTAGGTATACATAGTCCCAGAACGAGTAGACCCTATTACTAGAAACTCCCAACGATAGACTATCATAAACGAGGCTTATTAAAGCTACAGACTCCACTTGCCGATTGCTTCGTGCGGACTACCTACCATGTAACTCTACTCACCGCTTTTGTTAAGGTTACCTCAAGGAGCACCGCGCAAGTTAAACATCTAGCTTATTTCAATGCCAATAAGAGCTTTTCCTATAAGAGCTTCATACACTTATAGTCTATAACTTAGTTTGCTCTTATAGGGTGCGGTACTTGTACTTTCCAGCGTATACCTGGTTCGAAATATGACCGGAAAGCTATGAAGCTATTTAAGTGCTAGTAGAGCTAACTATATAGCATCGTCACTCGTGCTACACTGCTATGTACTTGATACCTGACTCTTCCCCAGTAACAAAGCCCACGGGTGTTCTAGCCTCTCTCTATCGTGATAACGTTAGTGCACGCATCGAAAGTAAAGGAGCAAGAAAAGAACCATGACTGTCTAGAAGATAACCCCCTTTTTGCCCCAACCATTTTTCCATCCTCGCAGCATGATACTGTATCCGGTTCTCAGTCCGGGTATCATTTTACCTGAAATGAGAAATACCTACCCCGGACGATCTCCTATGAAATAAGCGCTGCGCTTTATCTGAAGCCTTAACCCTCTAATACTCGGTCCAGTCCACAACACACGACGTGGGTTGACTCTAAGGATCTCCAAACGCGATAGGAAGTATCACAACTCTAACTTAACCCTACGTTTAGAGAAATATTGCGTTAGCATACATACAGTATCAAGATTGGCGGTAAAGGGCAGCAGACGCTCCAGATATATGCTTGAAATCCCTAGGGCGGACTACGAATTAGTTGCTAACCTACTGTTCTCCGTTCTGAGTAAAGCCATAACTACACCTTGTTCGAGTGGAGTATAGTAGCACTGGGGGAGGGGGGAACCGCGACGTAGAGATTATCTAGTTACTCACTTATCTGATCAAAACAAATAGAATTCTATGAATGTATCGGCAGATATCAGTACCTACCTACCTATGTATACGATCATGGTCTTGCCTACGCCATAGCGTCTCCCGTACCACAGGTACCGCGTAAACAAGACCCGGGGGTGTTTGCTAGGTAGGTTACAATACACGACTGCCAACAGCAAAGTGTAACGACGAATTCTACGGCATCCCTCAATAATAACGCCTTACACGAGAGTGGTTGCGCCAAATGAACCGGTCCCGTGTTCCCTAGTTACCTGCAAGCCGTACTAGAAGCTCGACTTGATCCTAACCTCTACTACGAAAACGTCAGTACCGTAACATCGTTACTACCGTCTCCATCACTGACCGGGTAAAGAAACTATGAAAAGACAAAAAAAAAAAAAGAGTCCTTAGGCATTGCAGTAACCCGTTGGCAGGTCTCTGAGGGTTCCTAAGAAGGAGCCTTAGGTAGGCTAATAAGCTATGGTAAGTATGAAAAAGAGGGAAGGCAAGGGAAACATAATAGGCTCATAAGATCGTGTCCTTTATCATATTACTAGCGAGGCCGCTGAGACTCCGCCTGGTTTCTACATATTTGATAATCGTACACTGAGGCTTAGTCTAGCCATGTAGTTGACTGGGGCTTCAAAAAAACCACCTATGCGGGAAAATAGGCGGGAATAGCTACCAACCACTGATAATGCCTCGTGATGCGTTGTTCGGTCTGACTCCCTAACCCCTCGCTAGAAACGGGTTAGAGAGATACGTCCCGCTGAGTAGATCTTCCCTCCCCCCTCCAAATGCTAGTTATGCTTGCTGCTCTTGTCTCATAGCTTCTGGTACTCTAGCTTGCCTTCCAACTTCTTCGCCTCCGCTAGTTTTCGGACCGCCTTGTTGAAGTCGTCCTGGTTGACGGCATCTCGGTAGGCCTTGATCGCGAATAGACCGCTGTAAAATTAAAGGGTTAGCATATCTTTTTATTTGCATAGTATAAACCGTTAGGTAGGGGATGCAAAACTTACGCCTCCGTGACTACGTTTCGCAAATCGGCTCCGTTCAGGCCATCGCTCATCTTGACTACGCTCTCGAAGTCAATCTCGCCTTCAGTGACGACGCTTTGGGCATGAATCTTGAGAATCTCAAGACGGCCGACCTCATTCGGTAGTGGGATCTCGATCTTTCGGTCGAGACGGCCGGCACGTAGTAATGCGGGATCTAGGGTGTCGGGTCGGTTCGTGGCCATGATAATCTTGGTTTTGCCCAAGTAGTCGAAACCGTCTAGCTGATTGAGCAGCTCCATAAGCGTGCGCTGGATCTCTCGGTCCGCACTGGTGCCTTCGGAGAACCGCCGACCACCAATAGCATCAATCTCGTCCATGAATATGATGCACGGCTCGTGCTCCTTGGCATACCCAAACATTTCTCGTATAAGTCGCGCCGACTCGCCAATGTACTTGTCGACGATGGCTGATGAAACGACTACTCGTGTAGAATTAAAGTATTAGCCAAACTGGATAACTAGCATAACTGTATAGTATAGAGTATAAGTTCTATACGTACCTTTTAAGAAATTGGTCTCCAGACTGCTAGCTACAGCTCTCGCCAACAGCGTCTTTCCTGTACCCGGAGGTCCATATAGTAGCACACCCTTGGGCGGCTTGATACCCACTCTTAAGAATAGCTCCGGGTTCTTCAGTGGTAACTCGATGACCTCACGCAACTCGCGGATTTGGTCGTTGAGACCACCGATACCAGCGAAAGAGACTTGGCCGGGGTCCTCCAGCGACATGTTGTAGACGAGGGGGTCAACTTCTCGAGGTAGCATCCGCATGATTGTTAGCGTCGTCATATCGAGCGCTACACGGGTTCCCTGCTTCAGCTTGGCCTTGTCGACTTTCGATCTGCACCCGACGACGTATCGGGGACCTGAGGAGGCCTTGACGATAACTACAGGCACAGGCTAAAGTTAGTATGTGTTCTTAACGGAAGTCCTAACGGAAGTGCTAAGTAATTTGGGTTGGTGGCGGTAGCGACGTACATCTTTCCTCATCCAACTGCTTTAGGACTTCACCGATGATCTGCCCGACACTTTGCAGGGCCTTGATATTCTCTTCGGTCTGGTTGAACTCCTTCTCCAAACCCTTGATCTCCAAGCGCAGGGCCTTGAGCTTCGATTCCCATTCTCGCGACTCGATGAGCTTGGCTCGGAGCGCTTGGAGCGCATGGTCCCGTTCTTGGTCCGAGGCCATGGTTTGTGGTTAATGATGATACGAATTCGGAAGAGGATTAAGTGGTAGTATTTAGAAGAAAAGAAATGTAAATCGCCGGCGTGTTGAGAATGAATGGTGTCGTACAGGAAATCGGGATGGGTTTGCGGATGGAAAGTTAATTAGATGGAGCTCAAAGACGAGGCCGTTAGCCGTTGCTGGTAGCTGATGAAGCTTCCGTTTGCCTGGTCGGGCCTGCTAAACTGAGACCCACTGTAGACCGAACTTCTACCGCACATGTACGTATGTACGTGACATGTGTACCTGACAGCCTGAGTGGTTGCATTACGTAATCTATGCTTACACGTCCATGTGTATACCTACCTCCTATATTTGAATGTTGATTAGCACTGACGATGAATTTTCATTTATAGAAGAGAATAATGATAATTATTACATGCTATGTGCTACCCTTCCTCTAATATTAACAACATTGAAAGAAGTACAAAAAAGGTGTCTATAATACATATAACAGGTATGTACTAATACTATGGATGAATGAATTAGGGATAAGTTTCCCTATTGCTTCAAAGGCTAAAGTATTGTATATCTCAAAACTTAGCTAAACAGCTAATTATTTGCTATAATCGAAGTCAATTAGAAATATAAAATTCGATCGTTCATTAACTTATCCTGCAATTTGAACCTCTCGACGAGGATCAAAATAATACAGTGCAGCCAATACTATGCTCCTGGGGTATATGGTGTAAATCGTGATGCAGCAGCGTCCTTGTTACCAATATATGTAGCATGGTGATCAGCAACTGGGCTGACACAGTGACTCTGCAAAGTCCCGTCTCCGGAACTTTCTGTGTGGAACGTCATAAGCGTGAACTCATAAAAAAAAAAAAAAAAAAAAAAAGGAAACACACATCCGTCATTGTGATTCCGCTTCAGCTTCAGCTTCTGCTTCTGCATTCTTCCACTCGGTTGTGATCTCCTCTCGCACCGTCCGACACCATTTCCAGATTGCCGTCTCGAAGTCTACCCATACTTGGGGGTCGGTGTTGTAGACTACTCCCATAACATCCACCTTCAGCATCACTTCATATCGCAGCTCGGCCGCTTTAATCCAGTATCGCAAGTTATCTGCACACCGGTATGGCTTTTGTGTGTCCGTATGGAAGGTTCCAATGGCGCCAAAGCGCCGCCGTGACTTCTTGACTGCTGTGTTATGAAGCTTTACAAGCCTTAGGCCGTTCTGCAGGCTGTCTAGGAATGGAGTTGGCAACTGTGTCGCCTCGCCAACTGGTGTCCACGGAGGCAATGGATCGGCCTCGGTGTCGATCGAGCTTAAAAACGCAATCTCGCGCTCGATTTCTCTTCCCGACCAGTCACCCTTTATCCATGTCCAGCTGGCTCTCTCGGCACGTTCGGCCTTCTCTATCTCTTCCTCTTTGCGAAGCATGGTACGTATGCTTTCGATCCATGAAGTCATCGTCTTGTGCTCTTCGCCACGAGGACCGCCGGCAAAACACCTAGTTGCCATGTGTTTTAATACCTCCATGACAGAAAGCAGCTCCGAGCGTATCTCCTTTTCGGACTTGATAGAGTCCAAACGGTCTGGATGCTCGTGCGCCGTATAGTAGATCTTTGCAGCGCGAATGGCTAGTGTCATCACGTCGAGCAACTGTACTCCTTGGACTTCGTACTCCGTCTGCGTTGGCTTGGCATGCCCTGGAGATCGGGTTATCGGCGCTGCCTCTACAAGTGTCTTCGAGGCAGCGTCTAGCGCCTTGGTTAGGTCTGCTTTCATCTCCTCAATCGTAGGAGGTTTAGGGATATGTTTCTCCCGATGAATATAGGTACTCGTAGTCGGTGGTAAGACATCCATATCTGGATCTTCGAAATCATCCCAGTAGAATCCCTCTTGATCTTCACTGGGGGACTCAACCATAAGACCATTACCAAAACTCTGAGGACCAAGATCTGGGCTGCTGCCCATCGAGGCATAAGAAGAGTCTACATCTGAGCCGGGCGTTTTCTGGTTTAGCACGGCAGAGGGGTCCAACAGTGATAAGTCCAAGGTGGCTCTTGGGTGTCTTTTTCTTGCTAGCTGTCCTCCTTTTCCATCTAACAGTCCTGTCCTTGCAAAGTAGTACTGAAGATGAGATATACTTCCCAAACTCAGAACGCTCTCTCGGTGCCTTGCACTGCTGGCAAAGTCTGTCCCTTGCGGTTTTGTATAACCGCGCCTTTTTAGAGGCCTTTCTAGGCTTATTGTAGACAAACGTGATGAGGCGTAGCTTGAGGAAGACAGCCTAGATGTATCACTAACTAGTGAATCTCGATACGAACCGTCAGCACTCGAGGCACGAGAGGCGGATGATGTGGTCGAAAGACATCGAGCCGAGTCTGTCCTGTTGGAACCTATGGCTGGACGAGGGGCTCTCTCAGGTGAAGGAGAGTCTCGGCGAAAGGTTGGTCGCTCGTTTTGGTTAGTTGCCATGATTGATGCCTTGAAATATGGGGTTTTAGTGTAATCTGGCTGGGGAAGATAACGGTTTAAATTTAGTAGCTGCGGTGTTGATCGAATCGCGGAGGAGTTTTCGATATCAGAATGGAAAGGCGAAAAAAACGAAAGGCGGAGAGCGCAGGGCTAAATGAGCGTGGGTCAAGGCCGTTCAACAGCTTCGGGTTAGATACTCCCTGGGTAGTTATAGTTGTGAAGAGAGCGTTGCCTGATATTCGAATAAGCTTGTGCATCCACGAGAGAGATATATATGAAGAATGTAAATAATGATATGAAACGAGGGTCAATGACGAGTCATGTAAGTATCGGGGAATAAGGAATAAACAATCACACATGTGGCCGTTTCCCGTTTTCCCCCCCATGAGAATCAATTAAGGCAGTTAAGGAATATCTTACCTTATCTACTTCGTGCCTAGCGCTACCCAGTTATTCAGCACATCCTTAAGGAAGTGGGACTTCGGGGAAGGAACCAGGGGCCATATATACCTAACCTAGGTACCTAATGTACAATGGTTTTTTTAGTAAGGTGGTTATTCTATTCGCGTCGAGCCGGTCCTCGGTTAGTGGAGACGCGTAAAACGAAATAGGATAGGTAGCCGCCTTTGCCCCTTTTTTATGTTCTTATTAGTAGGTACCCTATCGTCTCTTATTAGCCAACATCATAACTCCATGAATGCGAATCCTTTTACATTCAGATTCTTTATGTGCCCTTCATCTCGACTAAATTAGTAGCTTCCTTACAGGTGATAATTATTCAACATAACATTGACTTTATAGCTACTTACCTAGGTAGGTATTGTGTACGGCATAGAGGTTGTACATAATTGTCCAGAAAGCTAGGCTACCTCTGTGTAATCGAAGTCGGTGCGTTCGTCTAGCTGGGCAATAAGATTTAATTACATTGCTGAGTGTCTGACATTATGGACCCCCTCTTTCTCCTTTAATTACGGCGGTTTGTTTTCTTCATCGAGATGTCTGACAAGCTGTGCAACTGTGTCTAATACTTCCTCTCTACATCAGACGCAGACTGTTTCTATGTAGGTAGGTATGACATCTCTATAGCAACATTCTATTGCTCAATTACCCCGCGAATAGCACGAATAGCGTATAGACAACTGTCAGTCCTGCAGCAAGGTAATGCATAATGCGTGTGATAGCGCTTCTAGAAGCCAGGGGATACTCTGTCTTCTATGTAACAACCCCCAGGCACGTTAATTATATCCATTTGAAAATCAGTCTGATGACGTAAGGCCGAGCATAGCTACCCAGTATTATACCATATGATCTATATGAAACCCAAATAATAAAAAACTAAAGTTACATAACTTAGGTCATTAGGTTATGTATAGTGTATTATTAGCATAAACAACTCCATCGATCATAAACTTATTAAGTAACTACTCAAAAACTTATGAATATATATGTTTAATTTGCATCCTCATTTCGATAGAATTTTGCAGCGTCGTAATGTTCATTTTGCGTCTTTTCCGATCCTAGTAAAGCTGGCTCGGAATACCTAAGATATGCTGAGCGACCTGGTCCTTGCGGTCCTGGCTGTCCTGGCCGACGGTTCCATGAGCCTTAACCTAAACCATGTGGCATGCTTGGGGGTTTCCGTGCACGAGACACTTCTAGGTATTCTTTAATATTTGCTGTCATAATGGTTTGCTAAACAGGTTCGTCACTGTAAAAGCGGGAGAGTTATTGATACATAGTCTGGATAGGTATTTAGACGGTTAGTGTCACGATCCGCCAAGAGAACCTTGTCGCTATTATCTCCACACTGATTTCTCGTTATTACTACCTCACTACATATAACTATACATAGTGTAGAGGTACTACATAGCTGGGCTGATGGGCCGATGGGCTGACGGGCTGCTGGGAGCAATCTACACTAGAGTCGCGGAAGAATGAGATTACCAGAGACTGGACTGGGTCTGATGAACAAATGGCTATCGCCCGAGGGTAAGAGAGAAGGAAAAATTTCAAGTTGCCTTGCTGACTATTAATAAAACAAAACGAAGTCTTAGAAGACGAATTCACTTTGTTGCTTTATTTCCGCCTTCTATCATCTTCGTCCCTCTCTCTTTTGGTGATTCCCTATGTATATGCGTGCCAATATCCAATTGACTGGTTTATGGCAGATGCATGAATCATTGCTTTTTTTTATTCATAAGGTTCTGACCGAGTGCAACGGTCCGAGACAGCTAAGGTGGCTTGGGGGTTGAGCCGGTTGGGGCATTGACACCTCTCTTAACTTAACACATACGAAAACTTTGTCATCTTTTCCTTCGTTTTCAAGATTATCACGCGACCGGAGGCCCTTACGTTGACTTATAATCAAACATACGCGTAGCCATTCGTTCTACGTTTTCCGACCTGCAGCTCCGATACGAACACCATAGAATAAAAAAAAAAATCAACAACGCCAAACTAGTGTCGTATCGTCTACTAAAGTGACCAAGGTGATTGGCCTCTCTCGACCCGGGTAGAATCATCGAGGACTTTTCGATCGCTCCGGATAGGCTTGAGGACGGCTGTTTTAAAGAATACGGACCAATTACCGATAGTGTTGAACTACCTAACCAATATACGCCGGAATTGGTTCGACCCACCGGACCCTTGGAATTGGAAGTCATTAGGTTAGACGGCGGTTTGAGTGGAAGCTTTTCGCACGTCCTTGCCTATGCTAGCTGCTACACAAAGTTACCTGTACACCATTGTACGTTCTGAAAGGGGGAGGTACTTTACCTTTGGAGGTATTGGAGGTACCTGCCTGAAATTTCATTGCGAACTAAGCATTATTGGTTGTAGCAACTTATCGCATGTGTAAGTACCGTACCTCTTACTTGTACAAGGCCTGTAAAAGGTCTAGGGCAGGAGATACACTGAAGAAGCAACGAACAACATAAAGTGCTTCTGTACTTAATTTGTGACAAGTACATCGAATCTGCGCTCCCCCCCACACCAAACAAGCCTGTACGACTCCGCCGACACGCCAATTCCTCCTCGTCTCGACCACGTTACGTGTAATTCTAACCCAGAAAAATAGGAGATCATTCCGTAGCTGCAAGAGAAAAAAAACAAGGAGCCCATCACCTATGTCTGTGCAGCTGCAGTAGGAAGTGGGCAACAACACAGACTGCTGCCTCATCCTAGACGCTAGAGAAGAAGGGTTAAGAATCCCGAACAGGAAAAAAAAAGAAGGAATAAAAAATAAAGTGATATATTCCAAAGCACTTATCACTTATATCGGTAAATGACAGGCCCATTTGGAGCCGGTTTAGCTGCAGAAGCACCAGCACCAGATGCAGCAGCAGAAGTGCCAGCTTCTTCACCATCACAAAACCATCTCCACGACCAAGACTATATCACCCGGCCGCTTTCTTCTTCTCGCCAATCTCCCACCCCGACGGCCTCCGCTTTTTCGGACCCAGGATTTCCTGATCCTGAACAGCAACAACAAAATGCCGCCGACCCGCCCCTCGATCTTTTGACATTTTCTGACGTCCCGACCAATCTGGTACAGCTAGGACCTCTCCCTACCGACATTCATAACAACATCAATAATAATAATAATTCTCCCACAATTAAGACCAAGCACCATCAAGCACGTAGACCTTCTCCTGGCTTGGCAGCTCGTCTCAAGGCTCTAGGTTTCGGTGGCCAAAGACAGGCTTCGTCTTTGCCCTCGTCGCCATCCCATGAAAACGTCGGCCGCTTACCAGAAGACCAGCTGCGGCTACTCGACCAAAAGCATCAAAGCAATTCTACCGAGCTTGTCGTCGAGCGACGTGGTCGTCCTTGGAAAGGTGCTGGTGCACCTCTCCAATTGTTAAGGTCTAGATCTAGCCGCGACTCATTTCGGAGGAAGAGTGCCAACGAGGAAGAAAGGCCTATCTCGCTCATTCAGGCCGAATCCTCTCCCAAGCCCGAGCTACTACCAGAGATAATAGAGGCGCCGCCATTGGAAATGGACACCAACAAATATCGATTACCCGACCACACGAATGGAAATGGCACCAAAGCACAGCTCGATACCCGGAGGGAGCACATCGAACGAGACTCGCGCGTTCCGAAATTAGAGGTCGTCGACGACTCCGAAACGCCACCGCCTTTACCTCCTAAAGATACACCTCCTGGGAGTGCAGCCCCTGCGGATTTTACCTCCGACTTGCCAAGCTACTTTAACCCCCTCGGTCTTCAGCGCGCAGGGTCCATATATACGATATCCCGCGCGTCGTTTGCTAACCAGCTTGCCCAGCTTACTGCGCTCCAGCTGCCCGACGCCGAGTTATTGTCGAGTAAGGTCGCCGCTATTCCCACGGCCCAAGCGGCGGCGAAGGCCTTACTGGGTGCTGCTGAACAGATACGTAGTTGGATCTCGAAAGCCTCTGAAGTCATCGGAGGCCTAGACAGCGATGACGACGTCGAATGGGCCGCGGCCGGGGGCAGAGAAGGATATGAAGAAGTAGAAAATGCCATCACAAGATTCGAAGGGCTTATCAATGTCTACGTGGGCGCCATTGAAGAGCTCCAAAATAGGCCAGATATTGCTAGCGTATCCGGCGAGGACCTCCAAAAAGCGGTCACGCAGATGGAAGCCATTATGAATGCATGGGCTAAGATTCGGCACACTCTGAATAATATCAAGGACCAGGTCGAGACGGCTATGGAGTGGGAGGAGCTATGGAACATGGTTCTAGGCGATATCCAGAACGAAATGGACGAGCTAAGCCGACTAATATTCGAAATGGAGGAGCGGCGCCATAAATCCATGATGGCCGTTTCAAGTGGGGATGGAATGGATATAGGCGACTTAGAAACCATCGTCGAGGAGACGCCCCCAGCTGTCATGCGCAATAATCGATTCAGTGTGCCATCGTTTCCGCTTAGTCCAAGCTCCCCAGGAACTCCCGCACTCACCCAAGATGACTCGAGCTTACTTGCACTGTTCGCGCGGATGCAGCCCCTAAGAGCATCGTTGGACTTTTTACCCATGCGACTCTCGGTATTTGAAGCGAGAGCTTCTAGGGCCTTCCCGACAGCCTGCGAAGAGTTGGAAATGAGGAGAACCGGCTTGGAAGCTAGCTACAAGAAACTTGAGAAGGACGCCGAATCCCTTAGAAAGGAGCTTGGCGAGGACAAGTGGGTTCTCGTTTTCCGCAGTGCTGGTAGGCAGGCTCAGAAGATGATCGAGTCTGTAGACCGGAGCATGACAAAAGTGTACGAGGCGGTGGATCAGGGCTTACAGCACTCCAGTCCCGCGGCGATGAGTAAGAAGATCGAGAGTTACGAGGCAAAGAGGGTGCATTACGGGCCGGCAATCGAGCGTGTGCTATCTATCATCGACAAGGGTGTCAAGGATAGACTTACTGTGAACGGCGAAATTCTTCGGCTACATAACGAGTTGGAATCCAAGTGGGACGAGGCAAGAGAATCGATGAAAAGGCTAAGCGTTATCATAGAGGAGATTCAGTCTAAGAAGCATAGTCAACAATTACGGGACTCGATTTCCAGTATGCTCTCAAACGATAGATCAACTATTGCTAGTGGCAATGAGACTCCGGGAAGTTCGCCGCCGTCATCAGTCGTCATGTCCAGCATAGGTCTAGAGTCAAACAGTTCCTTGACGCAGCATAAGAGGCGTACTACTACAAGCGGCGGAAGTCATCTACCTCAACCTGCTACGGCTCGCAGGAGTAGTTCGAGTTTAGCCCTTCCTTCACGGCGACCCCCAGGATCTCGACTGTCTACATTCCAGCCGAGTACCACTAGCCTGACCACACCGCCTCGAAGTGGTAGTGTCACACCCCTCACCCGTCTCCCAAGATCTAATTCCAATAACGCCGATAGCCGCCCGCGATGGAATGCCTCCACAAATACCAATGATTCTGATGTAGGACATAACTTCAAACCACTTACCCTTACTACCCCCAGCCCATATGCTAAAGAAACGTCTTCCGTACGCTCGTCATCCTCACTTGGGCAGTCTTCAGGGGGCTCCAAGCTTCCTCTCCGCAGTCCATTAGCAACGGCAAGTTCATCCTCACCAGCTCTTGGGGATACACCTCCTAGGAAGAGTACATCTCGGCTCTCCTTCCGTGACCGGATTAATGCTGCTGCTTCCGCAGGACAATCCGTTTCATCGTCGGCAGCCAAGCCTCGGTTTGCAACACAAGGGTCTTCTACCTTTGATAGTCGAAGAGCTTCACTCCAGCCACCAAGACTAGATTTTGGTTTGAGCGATGTTAGGCGATCGTCTAGTTCCTTGTCGACGAGCAACCGTCGCACTAGTTTACTCCCTCAACCTAAGTCGAAGATGGATGATTCAACTGGCCGCCACAGCCCACAGGCTACCGCTGCGGCACGTGCTGCTATGCACAGGGGCAGCACCCCGATAGAATCGAAGCCAAAAGATAACAAACCCCGTTGGCACTTTTAAGTAATGAACACGCTATTTTGCTAAATAGCCTCGCGTCTCATAGCGAGCGTAACGACAGAGAGGGTCAGGCCACTCCCTTGTACTATCCCATTTGTCGGAGTCCCGCAAGACGGACTTATCTCCTTGTCCTCGATTCTATTTCAACGACAGCACGAAAAACTATTGTTTTCTTCTAGTCTTATTGGCATTTAAGTTATACAATCCTTAATGGGTTAGCGGCCGACACGAATCTCGTTGGCATGAGGCAACCGAGCTAAGCCGCTACGTTTCCCTTGGAGTTTGGATTATCCATCACATATCCATATTCATCCCGCCATACTTGACGTGGAAACGAGGGTAGACGCAGCATGGTAGATGCGGAGGTGGGCCAAGGCGTTCTTAGGGTATTTTTAGGTTTCAACAGGGGTCATGATGGAAACGGTCCCATCACAGTGATACCTATTATTTATGTCTTTTTATTATATCCAAATCCCATCCGTACTATAAGCATTCTTTGGGGAGGGGGGCAGTCGTTGGCATATAACTGAAGGGGCGAACGGGCGCTTTTGTCGTTCTAGAGGTTAAGCAGATTGAGCATGCCGAGAGTGAGATATGTGCGAGAGAGAGATTCGTAAGTCTTAGCGAGAAGACAAGGTGAGGTAGAGGGATGTTTCACCGTCCCTCTGGGCAAGCGGGACGGTGAACCCGGGGACTAGAAGCAAGCATTCTGTTGTACGATATATATCTACTATCTATCTACTGTACCTACGTAGCGCATTCATTCATCGGCCGTATTTTTCGACGTCCAGCGGCGTATGGTATGTATGGGCGGGAGAGGCTAGTCGGGATAAGCAGGCAGGCGTAGTCGATAAATTTGAGAATTGGTGTTGAGCCATAGCGTTGTGTTTTAACAGATACATAGTCATGTCGGCTTTTAATATAATTCTAACCAACTACCTAACCTACCATATCTAATCTCTCTTCTATTCTCGTCTTGCTAAAGGACTTAGATAGGGGCCAGAACTTGCTTCGTTCGCTATTAGCCGTTTCTATCAATACTAGGTGATCGAGTTCTATAGGTAATATAGTTAGAAATATTTCTATGGTTACTATATCAAGATACGAAACCCCTGAATATTCTGGCTTGGTCCTTTAGGTACTCAAACAAGTATTCCTTCAACGACAAGAGTCTTCCAGGAAGCCCGGGAATTGTCTAAAACGTACGTATATTGCTACGTTGAACGTCTCGCCAGGCTTTACGTATGTATATATTACCCCCTCCTTTCACTGACTTTCCTATTATGATATTAGAGTCATGATTCAAAGCTTACTATCAGCTACGCGGCACTTCTAACATCTCCAATAACAGTTTAAAAGTTTAACTCTTAAGGGGGAATTTATTACGGTAGACAGAAAGACACTCGAATAGTATATTATAGTTAACTCTTTAAGACTAACTATGCAAAAGAATTAAGCCGATGGAACAGGTTTATGCTTTGGGTAGTAGTAAACTACTAAAATACTGCCCTTTCAATCTCGTCATTCGGGCATATTCCCGTTTAAAAAGCCTCGCGTCGTCCAAATGCCTAAGCTTCTCTTCTCGATATCAGCCGAGGCCCCCTGCCCATATAGTCATTAACGTAGGGGCGGGCAACCAGATATACCGGTGGACGCCGGGGTCTACACTCACGTATAACGTCGACCGGGACAGCTTTCCCGACGCCTTTACTTTAGCGCATGCGCGTAACAGTCTCAACGAGGCTGCCATGGAATGGAACATAGGCAATGTCGGCATACGGTTCCAGGACGTTCCAGACGACCAGCCAGCCTTGTTCCGCCTTACGTACATGAGCTACGATAGTAGACACCCCACTGCTTTAGCCGCGACTTTCTTGCCGGGCGTACTTGGCGACCAGCGACTATATGTGTATCAATCATGTTTCGGAGAGCTGTACGTGGAGCGTATGACCACTGCCTTTTGCCACGAACTCGGGCACATCCTCGGGCTACGGCACGAGTCTGCGGAAGAGGATGCGGATGAGATGACGCCATGTTTCCCGTCGTATCTGCTTGGACGGCGCAATCGCTTCTCGATTATGACCCGTTCCCTACATCCAAATATATACCGCATCCATGAGGAGGACTATGCTGGTGTGAGACGCTTCTACGGTGCTCGTGCTGACGAATTTCGTGGATACAGAATCATAGACAGAGACCCGAAGGTCTATGAGAAGAAGCTATGGGGAACTTACGGTAGAACTGTATTTGGGAGTTATGCCCTACTTCGTTGGTTACGGATTTCCCTGGTGGATATAATTTACCTTTACGTCGAACGGGTGAGAGATACTTATCAATGATTTTATTGATGTAACGAATAATGACAGACATGCACTGGTCTTTATGTCTTTATTATGGACACAGTATAATTAATATATCGTCGCGACACTCGTTTGCGATCAGTTTTACGGCCGTTGGGACATATACCTTAGGTAGTAATCATATTTTATTGTATTTTATCTTCCCCTTCCCCTATTCTCTCCCTACCTCCTCAACACTCAATCCCAAAGACGTGAATCGCACACCAAGTAAATTATCCCCGCGGTGAAGTCATAAAACACCATCCAAGACGTCTAGGTATCTAGTTATCTACCGCCATGCCGGGAAATAAAAGGCGTCGTTTGGTTCGTAGTCCACGTCGAGGTAGAACTGTAGGTAGACCTGAGAATGACAAGATGAATGCACGCAGACAACCGTGTCTTGACCGGGCAAAAACATCATTAAAGAATATCAGAACGCCTTCGCGTACGCCGGTACTGTCCCCTGCCCTATTCATGCGATCGTCCATACCATGCAACAAGCGTAAAACGCGCAACGTAGTAACTTTGTATAACACGCTCCATTCAATGAATCAATAAAAGCTCAATTCCTCAATGCTCCATCAATCCGATGCCGCTGTGACTTACGCCCTGTGATCTCGCCCTACTGCCACCGCTAGTTCCTGCACCTGCTGATTTTCCCGTTCGTTTTGATCCGCCGAAAGCGGTCGAGGATGTAGTCTTTCGACTACCGGTAGTGGCTTTCTTCTTAACGCCACCGTATGGCTTGCTTCCCCTAGTAGAGCCCCCCGAGGACCGACGCTGGAATGGCTTCTTAGTTCCGCGCCATGTGGTCCCCTTTGACGGCCGAGCCGCGGACGGGGTGGGTTGCGCACGGGACGCCGTGGCCCCTCGGCCCACATGCCCAGCTAGAGGTACGAAGTAGGACGATACCGCACCCGGGTCATCGAAGTCCTCTTCCCCATCGTCCTCGATATCGTCCATACCGTCGTCACTTGACACGAGGTCAACGACATCGCGAGAGCCAGACGCAGTAGCGACAGCCTGAGGGCTCGTCTGACCCATGATCTCTTGATATCGCTCATGGTATTGTTGTATTAGGGGTAGCATTCTACTACCGTACCTATCCACCTTATCATTATTGATACCAGGAATCAAGTGCATCTTATCGAGAGAAACGGTCCATCTTATAGCCATCTCTCGGAGTTGTTGCTCGGTAAAAATAGGCGAGCGCAAATTCTTCGAGTTCCGTAGATTCTCTTCCAGATCTTTAGCCTCCTTGAGGAAGCTGTGGAGGATATCGTCGTATAGGCCGGATAACTCAACACTGTCCATACGCGCATCATGGGATATTGGCGGCCCCAGCGTAGCTCGTTGGGATCGGGCTCTAGATCGTGGAGGAGGCATCGTTTCAAAGTCGTCGTTAGAATCATCAGCGACTACAAACCCATCTTTAGCATACCCATTGCTAAATCTGGAATACTCGTCGTCGTCGCTATCTTCGTCATCCGATATCATTAAGGCCTTCCCTTTCTTCTTACGGTCCCTACCTAGAATAGGTGACGACACGTTCGTAGATGGGATATGGCTAGGGGCGGCCCGTTTCGTCGCTGTAGTAGCCGGTTGGCTGATTCGTGTCTGCCTCTTAGATATACCGCCCTGACTATCCTTGTCCTTAACTCGGGTAGTTAGGAAAAGTTGGCGTTGGTTGTTTAAGAAGACACGCGCCCTAGGCCCAACCTATAGCGAAATAGTTAGCGAAGAAGCGGTTAAAGATCAATAATTATTTACCTTAAAATATTGAATAGCCATCCTAGACTTTTTGTTGAAGATATTCTCTTCCCTCAGTGCATCCTCCGAAACGAGTCGGTCGACAATTCGATGTATGTCGTGTTTTTGCATCTGCTTCGCGATCCCACGATATTGTTCCGTTCCCGGTTTGTAGTCCGATATCTTCTTCTTTCCCATCAAGAAATCCGTACATTGAACGAGCGTAAGCTTTCCTTGGGACTTGATAATCGCTAAAACCGCAACCGCATACTCGCTAAAGTCCTTTTGCACGAATTCCTCCCCGTTCACACAATTATCACAGGTCTTGCCGCACTGCTCTTTGTCAAATGCTTCTCCAAAATAACGGAGAATCTCCACTCGTCGGCAGTCACTTTGGTTATCGCAGAAGGCGGCCACAGTGTTTAACATATTCCTCTGCCTCTCCTTCTGTTCTTCGCTACCATCGCCGTCGGTAATCATCCGCCTCAGGGAGGACACGTCGCCATAGTTAAAATATAAATAGCACTCGGAAGGTAACCCATCTCGACCGGCGCGACCAGTCTCCTGGTAATATCCTTCGAGGCTCTTGGGGATAGAGTGATGAATGACGAAGCGAACATCGGGTTTATCAATTCCCATGCCAAAGGCTATAGTTGCCACAACGACCTTGGTTTCACCGGCTTGCCAACTTGTCTGGACATTTACCTTCTCGTGGGCTTTGATGCTTGCGTGATAGTGCTGAGCGGCGATTCCGTGGCTTCGCAGCTTCTCAGCAATCTTTTCCGCTGATTTACGGGAAAGAGTATATACGATGCCCGTCATCCCACTATATCTCGAGTTGATTAGCTCGGCAATGCTTCCAACGCTATCCTTTTCCTTTTTCTTAACCTCGTAGTAGAGATTGGGACGATTGAAGCTCTGCGAAAATTCCTGGCATGTCTCGATCCCTAGATTGTGCTTCACATCGAGAATGACATTCTTCGTTGCAGTGGCCGTGAGAGCCATCAGGGGTACACCGGGGAACGTTTGTCTGAAGCTGCCGAGTTCCTTGTAGTCGGGACGAAAATCATGACCCCATTGGCTCACACAGTGGGCTTCGTCAATTACGAGACGCGCAAGCTTCTTATTTTCGTAAAGGGTGGCCAGACCGTCTAGGAAAGCCTTGCTCTTATTGATCATCTCGGGGGTGACGTAGAGAAGCTGCACGTGATGTTCAGGATGACTCTTCTTCAAGTGATCCATGATTTCATTACGGGTTGACTGAGCCAGCTCGCCGCTGAAGGCATAAGCCTTGATATTCAACGCTTTGAGGTGCTGCACCTGGTCCTGCATCAAGCTGATAAGGGGGGATACGACAACTGTAACGCCATGCGTCTTTCCACTCGTTATCACAGCCGGGAGTTGGTAGCAGAGGGATTTGCCGCCTCCCGTGGGCATTAGAATGAATGCGTCTCTACCCGCTAGAGTGGCATCGATTGCCTCGAGTTGGTTATGTCTGAACCCAGTCATTCTAAACCTATCTTTTAATGCTTTTTTCACATCTTTAAACCACGGGCGGTTTTTGAGTTCACGTGGAATTTGTGCTGACATTGACGGGTCTATAGTCTTCGCGATGGCTACTTTCTGGGGTCGTACACCCACATTCCCAGACGTTTCCGAAAGGACGGGACGATGAGTCCTGAGCAGTCTGTTCTCCGACGATGATTGCCGGAGATCAAGCTCCTCTGCAAATTGAACCATGTCAACATCGTCGCTGTAGTCGCTCTGGTAACCTTGCTGTTGGCTAGACTTTGCTTTAGTCGGGCTCTTGCGGCCCTTAAGGATTCCTGGTTGAGAATTTATCGTCCTCGTTGGTACATGTCGACTAACTGGGGGCACCGAATCATTGAACGGGTCATCGTCGTCATCAAAATCATAGGGATCCTGACTTATGGCTACAGGCGGTTTTTGACGAGTGGGGGGCTTTGCTGGCCTGCTGTTGCTAGTTATAGTAAACGGCGGTTGCTCGTCTAATAGTTCACCACTTTCGGGTATAGGAGAAGCGACCTGACGACGAGATCTTCCTGCAGTATTCTGCGGCGGCACCGGGAAATCGTCGTAATCTTGCTCCGGAATCGGGAAAGAATCGTCTGCTTGATGAGAAAGCTGCGTTTGAAGAATTACTTGAGTATTACCTCGTGGGATAAGTGTCGACTCCCGCGAGAAACTCGTCGGCGGCGCAGGTCTGGCTAGTTGAGTTGCACGTACAATAGGATTGGGAGGCTCGGCTTCGGTGCTACGGGTCTCACTTGTCTCAAAAAAATTCAGATTGTCGATACCGGCTTTCAGAAGGCTAGGCTTTAGAATTGATCGGCGTTCTTTGAGTAAATCCTCTACTTCTTCAAGTCGGGCCTCATCGTCCTGTGTATCTAAATCTTGATCGTAGGCGTCTGAGATACGCGAAATCAAGGCCTCTTTCTTGAGCTGAACTTCCTGGTAAGAACGAAGGTCCCTTGAGAGGTCGCCTAAAGCTGCCTGTTGTCGTGCTAGTCGCTCTTTCTCCTGCTTGAGGCGACTCCTGGGCCCGAGGTCACCGCTTTTCAAGGACTCTTTATATGCGTCTTTGTTGCCTCGTAGTTTCTTTTCCAGCAATTCATTCGCCCTTTCGATGGTGACTAAAGGTTGTGCGAGGAATAATTCCAGAATAGTATCTTGTTCATCCTCATCAATCACGATACTTAATTCACTCATCATTTGAGATCTCTGCGAGGGGCCAACTTCCAGGTCCTGGTCGTAGCCCCTAGCCATACTGACTTGGGAGGATACATGCTGCTCGGGTTTCCGGGATGAGCGAAACGGTGTGTGCCTCTCACTTTGGGCTACCTGCTTCGGTTTCGATGGTGTGTCGTAGGCGACAACATCATCAGCAACATCCTGAGATATCCGAATAGAAGTCTTAGGGCGGCTACTTGAGTGAGCTGTGCTATCTGGTGCGTTATAAGTAGGGGGCGTCATAAGCTCGTCATCTGAATCCTTGATAACTCGGTTATCGGGCTTGGAAGTTGGATCTTTCCGCGTCGTTTGTGCCGTGCGCGCTTTGGGAGTCTCCGGAGTATCTTCCGAAAACGAGTCATGTTCGGAAGGGGTTGCACGCCTGTCCTCGGCATCTGTCGCGTCATAAGGAGCAACATTTTTCAATGATAACTTGTTAGGAGATCGCTTTATAGTACGATCAGTAGCGGACGAAGAGTCATCTGTGGCCTCTTCTCCTCTTCTAGATCGCCGGGTCGTGTCTTTCCTAGACGAAGTTACAGCTTTTGATGGTGATTGACTAGCTGTCGTCTTTAGCTTCGTCTTGGCTGGCGATTTGGATGGGGATTTTTTGAGGTGCGAATGCATGGATTCTTCCTCGGACAGAACTTCGTAGATATCGGGGAAATCATCTGTTTCAGCGGTAGTGGTAGTAGGCGGTTGACTGATTTGGTCACTTTTTCTCTTTTTACCTCGTTTGGGTGTTAGCGGCGCAGGCCGCGCAGCACGTTCCTCCTCCCATATCATAACATCGCTCCCAAAGGCTACCGAGTTTTCAGTCGTATGGGTTGGTTCTGCTCGCATAGCATGTTCCTCCTCCCATACCATAATGTCAGTTCCGAACGCAACCGAGGGCGCGGTGGTAGTGGAGCCGGGACCAGGCCGAGTAGCAAAATCCTCCCGCCATAGCCCGGTATTGCTTCCGAACGCAACAGAATTCGTCGATGTCAGTTCGTCCTCGTTAGTTAGGTCGACCATGTCAAAGGTACAATCGCTCCCGAATGTGGGCCCTGGAGTCGAAAATTGCTGCCGGGGCGAAGTCCTTTTCTTAGCGGAATTCGCCACACCTATGAAATTATCTTAGCCATACTTTCGCGATCCAGAGCAAACGGAGAATCCAACCTGAGTTCTTTAGTAACGCAGCATATTCTTTAGCAAGGGATCCCGATCCCGACCCCAATCCTAACCCCGCGCCTCCGCTTGTAGATGTCGGGGTAAGCAATTGCTCCTGGCGTAGAACAAGAGCAGGCCGTTTCGATCCAGATTTTGAAGTTAATCGTCCCATCCTTTCTCTTACCGCAACCCCCCCGGATACCTCGAGCGATCTCGGCACCGGCTTCGTCGACCCATCAGGCGGCTCCGTGTGCAAAGACTGTATGTCTGGAAGAATTGGGTATAGGGATGGTCCAGTAACGTCTTTAGTACGCGTTTCGGAGCGCCGGGCAGTCGAATGGGGGAGAGAGGAGGGTATATCGGAGGATGGTTGGTCTCGAGCGGCGGGTGGTAGAATAGGCGCGTTTGGCGCGGTTAGAACAGCATTCGCAAGTAACCAACTTAAGTGATCGCGAAGATTGTTTCGAGTCATGAAGGCGCCTTGGAACCTATGTTCCACAGAAGCTCCATGGGATTTTTAAAATCAATTGCCGCAAAAAAAGGAAACCCTAATAGGACATAGTATGTCGTCCCCTCTCTTCGTAATCTTAAGTGACAGTTGACAATGTTGACTGTTACAGTGGAAAGTCCAAATTCACGCTAAAAGCTTGGACCATGTGACACTAAGTCGCGCGTGCAGGTGATTCAATTTAGCAATGCCGCGTTTTGCAGCGAGATACAATTATGGGGCCGTCCATACATATGCACAATTCATGCATGGCACTATTACATACCTAGATAAGCACAACGCAGCTAGTAGATAAGCATTCAATTAAGAAATCATAAAGTAGAGTTTTAATAGAGTTTCAATGGAGTTTCAACTAGAACCACGATAAGATTCGACTCTTAATTATTTGATATAACGAAGTAGGCATTTTGGGTCTGTGGGAAGGAGCAAGTAATGAGGGCATATATAAGATTTCCACCACTTGAAAGTGGGGTATTAGAATCTTTCCCAATACAATATCTTATTCACTACTATTTCAGGTCATAAGATCGTATAAGCTGTCTCTTATTAATTATCACCATTCATGAGCGTTACCTCTTTTCAAAGTTCACCTTACTCATATAGCATCAATTAAGTATTAAGTATATTAAGAGGTATCTAAGGTAGTTACCGTCTATATGTTCGCTCTTCAATATCCAGTATGATATATCGGCATAATCCACCTAGCAGGCATCTTGACCGGACGTCGTCTTGGGTTTATCAGCACCGTTGAATAAATACATGCCCGTCACAAGCATCTTCCCAGCAGCAGATACCAAAATGGCCACCCAAGACCCAGCAGATCGATAAATACCCGCACCGGCAAGTGATCCGAGGACAAGCGTCGCGAGAAACATGGCACGTCTCGTACGTGGCCTATTATTCAGCTTGAAGAGCTTAGGATCGATTAGCAGGTCAATCCACGCGGCGGTAGCCATCGCTGTGCTTATTTCCGTCATCTGAAGGGATCGCGACTGCACAACTTGGCTCCCAGAAGCAAATGCCAGAAGTCCTATAACTACCACAGCATCGCCACCCTTTAATCCTGCTCCGTGTTGGTACTGCATAGCCGCTGCGCCGAATACCAAGCACGACTGGATGAAGTTGCAGCAGACGAGCCAGAGTCTTAGCCGTGTGCCAACGAGGTGGCTAATCTGGCCCGTCAGCCATCCACCCAAGAGGAAGAAACCCAGAGCTGACCCAATATTGGCCGTGATGAACATTTCGCCGTTAAGATGAGGTAGTATAATAGCTAGCATGAGGAAAACCGTATTTCCTGTCTGGTTCGATGCGAAGCAGTGGTAGTCGGGAAAAGAAATGGCATCTTGCATGCCCGTGCAACTAATAGCAAGTATATGTTAGCTAACATTAGGTACTTAAACGTATTTCGCGAGACTATAACCATCCAGCTAGTCGAAATAGATATCTACTGGGTTGCCAATATCTCTTCAATCTTTCGACTCTGGTTTAAACGGGGAATTGCTTACAAGGTTAGAATAAGTAGTTCGAACTCGGCAAAACCCGACGGACGAACAGGCTCCAACATATGGCACCACGCTCTCGAAAATATAGAGTCCATATCAGACGATAAAGTCGAATCAGAGCTGGACCTGGTAGTCTGTACACTATCTGATCCCGTCCGTTCGGGATTCTGAGAGTTGTCGACTTTAAGATCTGCCATGTTTTCCAAAAAAGGGGGGATATTTTTAAACAGCAAGTAACAAGAAATTTTCAAGTATCAATTTTCGAAGAAATATTATCACGAAGAGGGAAAGTTACAAGTCACATACAGGCAAGATTTGGTAGACAAGGGAATCACACCGACTTTATTGACTTGCCACAGGTATAGAACTCACACATTGGGAACCGGAGCCGTTCAAATACCTTAGTCGGTGCGGCTTCCATAAAAAAAATATAACAGTCCCAGCGTCTTTGACATCATTCAAGTTTAATTGTGAACGAATCTTACTACACGTTATTAACCGACAACCGATGCAAAAGGAGATAAACCGAAGCGTCAACTACCTAGCATTCTGATCCAGCTTGGCAACGGCACCGCTTCTCTATTCCAACCCTAGCAAGTTTATATCCAACCTTTAAACCACCGGAACACGGCCCTACCGAGCCGGCCCGAGATCCTACCAGACTTGTTACTTGCAGTGAGAATTACCAAGGCTCATGGACGGCTCATCAGTAACGGCTGCGGAATACGCTGATACGGAGAGTCTCAACAAATAGTTCGAATGATGTCGAGGTTGTTGCTGTAATGAGATTCTCATTCATACAATTAAGAAGCCGACTACCGAGTGGATACTCCGAGATCCGTAGCCAATAACCAATCCGCTAATAAAATGAGTTGCCGCAACTGTATTCCGTACCGCTCCCGAGAATATTCCCTAGGAACGGCTAAGATCCGTGATACTATGACGCCGGCTACGATGACCGAGACGCAACTCGGTCCAAGCCCGCGGGAGAACCGACCAAATTCTTATTTTAGCAGGAACACAACGACATCCGTGATCGCCTAGACCGAGCGGTGAGAAAGAAGTAAGAAACGTAGCGCTCAGTTTAAAGGAGCACTCCACATTCGATGCTCGGCGATACTAAAATACCATACCAGCACATACTTAAAACCCCAAAGTTTAGGTGTAGATTAAGCATCATTGTTTGCAAGCCCTAGCATGGTTTGAAACACTAATATGACGACACATATGCATCATATAATTGGTGATTTTGGGTACTTCGCGTCAATGTCTTTCATGTTTTCTTTTTTTCTGGTATATTCGATACTAGCCTATGAGCTCTCTTATTTCGGATAATAAGCTCGAAATGAGAGCATATTGATGTCGGAAATCCCAAAGGTCAGGAATTGTGTATCCATGTCGCATATAATAAACGTATCCAGTCGTCGACCACCCACGCGATTGAAAACATCGTTACATCGTATATCCGGAACGCAGGTACACACAGGCTGTGGTTTGCTTAATGGACTGATGGAGTAAACATTGGTAAGGCTGAAATGTGATTTGTCAACTCTTGATGGTAAGGCTGGATAAAGCGAACCTTGGGATTTCGTTAGGTATATGCACATCAAAGCTGTATGTACCAACCCAGGGTCCCAGGTACGTGGGGGACAAAGGAGACAGGGGATGGGTAATCCGATTTGGTGGAGCTTACATACCTTACATATCCCTATCTATTCAGTAACAAATGTCGCTAATCGAAATACTACACTTCATAATTACTAACATCTTAGCACCGAGTCATCCTGATCAATATCTGGGGTTTCATCTCCATTTATCTGTCTACCTTAGGTACCTACCTAGGTAATTATTCGACCAAGTAAGTCCCGTACCACGCTCGTAGGGTGGTAATTACGCCCTCCTTGTCTAACCTCAATGCTGACAAGCTGACATTTTGCAAGGATAGTTGCGTCTTCAACGCGCCAGTCGTTTGGACTCGTCCAACGCCTCGGATTCCGAGCGACCAAGGGACTGGCTGCACCACCCATATATGCATTGCGTTTGCATTGCGTTTGAAGATACCATTCCTACCCCGGATTGATCTTTCGAGAAATCGGCAGCCCGGAACTGACACAAGCCCACGTTCCCGCGGAGATCGCACGCGGTGGTCTATTCCTGAACTCCTAGGCCACTGACGGTCCTCATCCTTATCTCTGGGCTAGGTGCAGTCATCGTCTAGTGAGGCTTAGCCCTACCATCGTTTGATCCTGGACGCCTCCAGATAAGATAAGAAGGCATTGGCATTGGCGTTTGGCTGTCGTACCCTTGACTGGTCATCTGGGCGTGTGCGAGTATCCGTGTGTTTACTTGCTTTTACGACGTGCTTTTACGACGGGAACTTATCGCTTTTATGCCATGTCTGATTCGCTGCCAGAAGCTCTCTTCCATGTGCGTGCCCGGGTTAATTTATAATACCGGTGAGACAAAAATTGGCCTTCGAATGTCGCACTTTTCGGTATTCGGGTTGTCGAGTTCACCATTAATAAACGAGCTTCACTTGATGAGGTCAGAATACCTATATTTTTATCAACTCAACTCGGCAGTGTATATATTCGGCAAAACCATTCGAGAACATCACGACTCTGTGTAACATCTCCGCATCTCCGTCAGCAAGCCACTGGCACTATCGAATGTACGTCGAGAATAGTGCGGCTAGGCAGAGGATGCCGTGCCGGGTCATCAGGAATACGCTAATGGTTGCGTTTTAGTAAAAACATCGTCAATCCCCAGGGGCTTATATCTATCTTATCAGACCCGTCAAACCCAGCTTTGAGCTGTAACTACTTTTTCTCACATCATCAACAGAAAGGAGCTCCTTGGCACTATAGATCTAATCATCTCAACGGTCATTGGACGATTCTAGCACGCTATTTTCTTAGCACTTAGATCAGGCGTTTCCGCTCGGCACGTCTGAGGTTTATCTGCTAGGAGAATATTCCGCGGAAAACATCTGTGTAGCCCTGGGGTGGGGACCGTTACTCTAAACCTGCTTCAGAGACGACTCGTCCGGAGATGCTCAGTTACACAGGAATTCCATTCACTAGTCTAGGAGTATATGCTATTCGATCAGAGGAGTATATACGTCGCCCCTTTCAACCCACCAAATTGCAGTTTATACCAGCCAGGAGTTACCAGCGCTATAAACTCCGTGCGTGTTGAAACTCAACCAATCAGCCCCTTTGTGAGAACCTACGAATTCTAAACGTAAGATTCTTCGGGGCTTAGGCTTATAATGCTCGAGATGAAGCCGTCTTACCTCTGGACCGCCCCGGAAGTCGACCCGATTAATCGTAAGGCCCGCTCCGTCCCCGTTTTAAACGTCTTTAATGTCTACGGGCGTGTATTCTTCTTCTCCTGGTGGGGATTTATGGTTGCATTTTGGGCGTGGTATACGTTTCCACCATTGGTTAGTATCTCTCTCGATCTTCTAGGGGGCTCCACGTAAAAGGAGGCGAGTAACTGACACTCTACGCATTTCGTAGTTGACGCATACCATTAAAGCCAACCTTCATCTTACCTCGGCCGAGATTGCTAATTCTAACATCGTCTCGTTGTGTGCTACGTATGTGTTTTATAATTAGTCTGGTTCCGTCGTTCCCTTTCCGAGCTGACGTGTTGGAGACTGTTGATTCGATTCGCGGCTGGTCCTGCTTGCGATCGGTTTGGGCCTCGTTGGGTATTCGCCGGTACGCTCCTGGTCGGGTCGATCCCTCTCGGGTTAGCTCCTCTCGTTCACGACGCCCAAGGCCTCTACGTGAGCCGTTTCTTCATAGGTATCCTTGGCGGGTCTTTCGTGCCTTGTCAAGTCTGGTCGACAGGATTCTTCGACAAAAATGTTGTCGGTACTGCCAACGCCCTGACTGGAGGCTGGGGCAACGCCGGCGGTGGAATCACCTACTTCATCATGCCGGCCGTCTTTGACTCCCTTGTGGCTCGAGGCTACTCAGATGGCGTAGCGTGGCGTCTTACCTTCGTTGTTCCCCTCGTAATAACGCTTGCCACCGGCATATCCATGTTGCTCCTATGCCCCGATACACCCACCGGCAAATGGTCTGAGCGACATCTCCACGCTGAACAAAATTTAGCCTCTCACGGCGGCAAGGCAGCCCCTGGCCCGGCGGATAGCGTAATCGACGTCCCTGGTAACATCACGGACAAGGCCAGCTCAAGCGGCGGGAACAGCATCCATGAGGTCGAGAGGGACGCCAAGAAGCCTCAAAAACATGCCAACTGGGATCATGAAGCCGTCATGTCGCGAGGCGAAATGATAGGGGCAGCCAAAGGCGAGGTTGTACAGAAGCCGACATGGGGCGTAATCTCAGGGGTGATGTTCTCTCCACAGACTGCCTTTCACATTCTGACGTACATGTGCTCATTCGGTGGGGAGCTCGCTATCAACGCCGTACTCGGATCATATTACACGAAGAACTTCCCACAGCTAGGCCAGACTAACGCCGCTAACTGGGCTGCTATGTTCGGCTTCTTAAACGTGGTTACCCGACCCCTCGGCGGCGTTATGGCAGACGTCTTATACCAGGCCTCGGGTCGCAGCGCCTGGGCCAAGAAAATCTGGATCGTGGTGTGCGGGTGCATATCCGGCGCCGCACTCGTCGTGATCGGCCAGATTAACCCGCATAGTCTGTCTGCTATGGTCGGGCTTGTGGCGCTAGCAGCGCTATTCCTGGAGGCGGGCAACGGGGCTAACTTCGCACTCGTGCCGCATGTGCATCCGCATGCCAACGGCGTTGTCTCCGGAACCACGGGTGCGGGAGGTAACCTCGGAGGTGTCATTTTTGCTATCATATTCCGGTTCACGGGCGCGGGGACCGACTACGCTACCGCGTTCTGGGTCATCGGCGTGATTACCATCGTGCTCAATCTCGGGCTATGCTGGGTCCCGCCCGTACCGAAGGGCCAGGTTGGCGGGCGCTGATTTACTTGGCATGCACTTGGGACTTAAAAAGTATCTCTTTAAACGAAATCTTGGCGTCGGAGTTTTATTTGTATGTACCTGATTTGAAACGATCCCACGCACGGGGGAAGTTGGGCTGGCGTTGGGGCGCGTGTGTTTCGGTATATACCCGTATAGTTTAGGTACCTCCCAACCTAGGTAGTTTGTTAGGTAGGATGGGATGGATGGATGGATGCTACCTAGTTAGGATTACTAGGAAATGGAAATGGAAATGGAAGTGAGCTTAGATAGGATAGGATAGGCTATCAAGTGTAGATCCCAAAATAATACGAAATTTAAGAATGAATAACTAGTTGCTTTGTCCAAACTGCGGTGTATGTGGTGGTTATTATCGTATACGAGGCGACGCCGATCATGAACCTATCTGTTGGGTGGACTTATCTCACGCTCTTCGTATAATATTAGGGAAATCTAATAGGAATATTTTGTCTGTTTTCCTTTTTTTTTCCTCTCAGAATTCGTAATATGAATATGCTCGTGGCTTAGGATCCCTTTCATGTGCTGCGCAGTATGGAATAAATCTATAAATTTCATACAAGCAAAATCCGTCCTAATTGTCAGAAGTCAGAGTTTCAAAATATAAAGATGATAGGTTAGGCTATTGCAAACTCCATTCCAAACACCCGTTTCGAAATACCGGTACGGCAGTGGAGTGAGAGGTAGGCTATTAAACCGACGACCGTGGGATGGGATGCGCATCCCCCGTATCCGCGCCAATAAAGCAGAAACAGGCAGCGAGCGCTCCCCCGCCGAGCCGTCTCATGTGGCAAAGTAGCAATAAGCAAGCGAGATACGTAGGTAGATAGATAGGTAGATACCTAATGGAGAGATCCGAGGAGATACTTATCACATCCCCAACCCGGTTGCGAAAAGTAGCAGTAGCATTCGCGATCGTCGTCGACGGCTTCCCAATTCGGGAGATGCGCTGTAGGGGAGACGGCGATTGGGCGCGCGCTCTCCCGGGTTGCAGATGCAGTGCGATAACCTTAATCGGTTGTATCTTATCACGCAGGCGCCGCACCACGTGGATATGACATCGACGGGCAGGTTTAGGTAAAAAACTGGTAGACTTAGTTGAAACTTAACCTTGAACTTGAACCTTAGACAACGTCAACTCTGTTTTGTTTATCTTGTCTTGACCTCGACGTCCCTATGGCCTTGTCAACTACATAATGTCTCACCAAAACATAGAAATAATAAAAACGCAGCTATTGTTTATTAGACCTTTCGAATCAATACATATTTGAACAGACAATTCTTCAACTCAATATCACGTGCATACAAAGACAAAAAGCAATGAGTTTTTATGGGTATATTCAGGTATAGCAGGCTGTTTATATTGACATATTTGGTGGTATCACGATATCCATCGCATCCAACATGTCCACATCTACAGCCGATGCCGCTCAGAAAGGTATCTCGGTGTGGTCAATTAGTTCATTAGCTCCAATCCCTTGCTCTCGCCGGTAAAACAACCAAATTAATTGAAAACGTCATCGCGAACAGAAAACAGATGCGATTCCGCCTTACATGCCGAACAGGGCGAAGGCAAGACCACCGACCAAAGCCAGGGAGCCAGCAGCAACGTTGCTAGCACCAGCAGTGGGGATGGTGGTGGCTGCCGAGGTGGTAGCGCTAGGGGCAGAGGTCACAGAGGCGTAGCCGGAGCTGGTGATGACGGTCGTGGGGACGTAGGTGGGAACCTTAGCGGTGGTGGACAGGTTGCCGGAGGGGACAACAGTAGGGTAGGTCGGGACCTTGGTGCTGCTAGCGCTGGTGGCGTTGCTAACGACGACGCTGCTGCTGCTGGTAACGATGCTGCTGGTAACGATGACGCTGCTGCTAGAGACGGTAGCAGTAGGGTAAGAAGGAGGAGCCGAGCTGCTAGCCGGGCTGCTAGCCGAGCTGATAACGGAGCTGCTGCTCAAGGTAGGGTAACCCTGAGTAGGGTAGCCCTCGGTGGGGTAGCCACCAGCAGAGCTGCTAGAGGCGACCGAGGCGACCGAGGCGCTGCTGCTCTCAGCACCGGTGCTGCACGAGGGGCCAGCGATGGCGAACGGGAAGCTGTACTGGAAAGTCGCAGAGTCGGCGACGGAGGCGATCTTGATACCATAGGTCTTGTCGGTGCCGAGCGAGCAGTCAACAGTCCAAGAGAAGGTACCCTCAGAAACCTCAACAGCTAAAAATACGTGTCAATACCAGCTCATTAACAATTTCAATACCAGCATTGTTTACTTACTTGCGAGGACGGGGCCAGGAAGGAGAGTGGTAGAAGTCTCACCACCGAGAAGGGTGATGGTGGCAGCGCCAGTGTATGAGCCAGGCTGCCACTTGATGGTGAAAGTCTGGCCAGAGGCGACCTGCTGACCCTCGGCGGGAGAAGTGAGGACGGCGTAACCAGGAGTCTGGGCGAAGGCCGAGGCAGCAAAGGCCAAGGCAGAGGCGAAGGCGGTAGTAGAACGCATCTTGATGTTGGTGAAGAGAATTGGAATTACTAAAAACCACAGGTACCGAGAAGGGAGCGGATTGATAAAAGAGTGGAAGTTGCCGTTGGGCTGGACGCGAGCTAGGCTGAGCTGCGAAGATTAAAAAAGAGTGTGGGAGTCTGAAGACGACTTTTGGAAGTTTTACGGCTGGATGTAGGAAGAAGAAAAGAAGAAAAAGGGCAGGAGGACGTGAGATAAAATGGTGAACGATGTTCAGTTGACTAAGAGGGACTGACCGGGGATCGACCAGGTACAACTGGGGACGACTGAGAGAGGCACAGCTCGCAGGGCGACACCCTGCTTCCAACTTGGTTAAATCCTCTCCACCGAACCACTAAGAACCAGTAAAAATGAGGTCTTCCAACCCCATACCACAGCAAATCAGCAAATGTGCCTGACAAGACCTGGCAGTCAGTCCAGTCATGCACGCATGCACGGTATGTTCCCTAGGCGATCCCCTAGTGGACGGGCTGACGGGGGCGTGCCATGTTCGCGGGCTAGATCTCTTCGTGTCTCACTTATGGCGCGACAGGTATCTCGCAGGCAAAATAAACAAGAAAAGATACATTCCAGCTGCCTAAAAACTACATGGATATCGGTCTGCCAAGATATCTTCAGTGGTCTTCACCTGTGCTGTATCTCCACTTTAAGGCAACCCACCTGCCCCTAAAGTTCATCTCCCGCCGATTTGACTGGCCAATGTGTTACATGGGTTCTAGAAAGGGTAAATTACAAGACGAAGGAAGACCAGAACCTAACGAATTAGCGAAAGGGGCATGCAAAAAGCCTGCTTTTTGACCCCCCCGGGACCTGGATTGTCGGTTGTGACATCGCCCATTTAATAACCCGTAAATAGCTTGGATCGAATCGAGTAATTGGAGCAAGGCGCGGTAACGGTGCAGCGCTGGTTACATGCGCGAGTAGGTCGTTTGCTATGCGCACCTATGCATTCGATACTGCTATATTACTTCGAAGCCCAAGGCTGAGTTGATACATATTAAAATAATTACCTAACCTAAGGTACTTAATAATATATGCCTGCCTGCGTACGTAAACATCCAAAAACTCAATTTCACTAACACATAAAGTTGCTGCTTGAAACAAACTTATTTAACAAGTTGACAAAAAGGATTGCGCGGAGCGTGGGCAACTTGTTCCTGACGCCCGTGGGCTCATCTAGGAAGGCGACTTCCTGCAATATGCAGCACGGCTTTTAAGCCTTAGGCTGGTATAGCGGCTATTAGGTAATACACTACCTTGTATGCATTATACCATGATAATAATAATTCTACCATACACTATATGTACCTACATACATACATACATGTAATTAATTACCCAGCCCAGGACTTTCGGCGAATCATCCGACTCTTCCCCAGATACCTACACTATGAAAAAGGGAAAAGGGGGCCGAAAGCAACTTCGGCTTTTAACAACAGTCTACGTTACACGCGTTGTTCTTCTCGTTACATCGTGGCCCTCGATGGCTTAACAGCCTCTTTTTCCATTTAATTTCTCTACACGACTCGACAGATGATCCATCGTAAGGCTGCGCGAGGCTTTCTTGGCTCGACCCAGAGTCTAGGTATGACTTTGCGTTGGGACCCCATTGCCATACTAACTATTAGATAGGTACTACATACACTATGTACTGTAAATTTTGTAAATTGGGTAATACCTGCGTGACATCGCCCTTCACGTCATCATCGAACCCAACTCCACTCCGCCATAATAGCAGAGAGATGTTCGGGAATGACATCTCAATTTGGGGTTTGCTTGCTGCTTGGCCACGTCCAGCCTACCGTCCGCGCTGTCGGGAGCCACAACACGTCCCTTACATACGTCCCGTCCGGTCCCTATGTGATAACCTAGGTACAGTACAGTACGTACATAACTAGTAGTAAAGCAAACCTGTATGTAAAAGTACAACGTAAGACGAAGAAATATTAGTTAATAGGTACCTAGGTTGGTTTGCTTGTCCGTGTGCGACACCGCCTAAATAAGACGGCTGCTAAGCTGAGCCGGATGGTGTAAGCGATCAATATTTGATTGATCGCATGGTCCTACAATTCAATTCAATTTCACCAAGCAAGCCAGAGGAATCCTTCGCTGCGCGCATCCCCTGCTAGCCGCACATAAGCAAATGTCTTCTCAGCGCTGACCGCCTTCAGCTGTTGGCTGGCTATATACAATACATAGGGGGAAGAGGGCGGTTAGCGAGATGCGTGGGAGTTCTAGAACGTATGTACTATGTACCTAGGTCACTTTCCATGTGTAGTGGCGTAGGGCTGAGGAAAATCAAGATGTAACCTATGTAAGGGAAGAAGATGTTTTTTTCTGTATATACTTAATATATACGGAATATATACCTCGTTATATATATAGGTATATATATAATGTCCGATGATGAAGGTTCGTGCGTCCTGGGAAGAATCAAGTAAACTACATAAGTAGCATGCGAGACTTTGTCGTTCTTCGCCTTATAATACCTACCTATTGCCAGTCACACACTAACATATGATGTGTTACCCAATCAGCATAGTATACTCAGAGTGTGTCGTTGGTTTATTGGAAGAGCACCTATGTGAGCTGGTCTTACTTACATGGAGAAGGGTTAATAAGTACATCACGTCTTAGGTATATTGTCAGGCAACTCGAGGTTGTAACAATGGATGCAACGCAGGAGATATGTCATGTATCACAGAGTTTATCCCCGACTAGGTATCCCCTCCTATATCTCGTGCAATATCTCCTGAAAGGGGAGGGTAGCATGCTTCTATATGACTATTTCAACTACATATATTACATTTCCTCCCGCGATACCCTTTCCGCGCTAAATACGTGTTTGCTTGTGATATAAAACCCTTTAGCTATTCTCTTGGGCTGGTTAGGTGCTACATGATACATAGAGTAATAAGCGTAGTTATGCCTTCTTCCAAGTCGCAATCTACCAGACCACCATAAAAGCCCGTGGTTCTATAACGAAGCCGCCCTGAGAGTAACATACAATCCATTTATACAGAGCAAATTATTATCTCTATCCGAAACCAACCTACTCAAGGCCGATTCATCCATACCCATAACAGTTAATATAACACGTGACGCAATCCATGTTATATAAACGTACGTACGAACACTTTGTCAAGCATCGATTAAGTTCCCCAAATAGCCCAATACAACTATAGTATATGGCATCCGGTCCTTGTAGACCTGTCCCAGGCCCCGATTCTATAGGAAGTCCATCATAACTACCTACGTACCTAAGGTAGGTAGGTATCTTTTGTTTATATTAGACATTCTGCTAGACCTACTAGAATTAAATAGTGTATAAGATATAAATGCTAGGACCTGGATTAGTATGTCTTAGGATCCCGTTACTCGTTCATATGGTAGTTGATTATTAGCGTCCAATGCTGAACTTTTGTACTGGGCTAATGTGTATATAATCCCAGTTCGGCTACTTGTAGGAGAGAAGGATTCGCTAATGAGTAAATAAGTTCGTAAGTTCATTTCTGGTAAGGAAAAAAACTGAATTTCTTTTTATCCATTCGCATGTGCGTATATGAGACCTATTAATGGCCTAGGGGGCTTCATCGTCGTGGTGACAGGTATAGTTACTTAGGAATCGCCAAATCCTTCACTGCGGTCGTAACTTATATTTAGACTAGATACCTCATAAAGATGGACGTCGAGAGATACTCAGGTCTGGCTTCGACCCGGCGGGATATGTCATTTAGGCGATACCGTTGAGCTATACTGTCAAAATTTGAGACTCGTATAACCTAAATAAGGTTATCCAAGATGCAATACTCGTATAACACTACTTAGGGAATACCCGTATACCCAAGGAAAGGGAGACATAGTACATTTGACCACCGATTTATTTATTACTTAGGTACCTATGAGTAGTAATAACTCACTCCGAATAGCTAAACAGGTGACTTAGATACCGGTTAGGGCCTAGACAAACTAATCCCCACGATTAGTTGGTATACGAGGCAATAGAAGTGCCAATAGCCATATTGTCCCACCATTCCCCTTACCGGCTGGCCAACCCGTACTTACGGGCGTCGACTCGTCTTCGTACTTGCCTACCTAACCCATGTCCGCAAACTTAGAATGGCAGGACTGGTAGTAATCATTTAAAAAACTGATATGGAACTGGCACATTTTGGTGTAATTAGGCTAACATATACCACCATTACGCCATGAATACACAACTCATTGGACTCACGATGAGAATGTTATCAAGGGGTAACAAGGCACGTGATGTATAGGACGACTGGATAGCCATTCGAAGAGTATGTATTTGTTACCTGCTAGTAAAGACGCAGAGATCGTATGAGATGAAACAGTTTATCATCTCGCTAACGTCCGCCTGCCTGCCGCTATCAAGCAGAGCTACCGCTTGCAAGACCAAGACCAGATTGCCCAACTACCTAAAAATCACATGAAGCTACCAGCAATCCAGCCATGTACGCCACCTTCTCCTGTGACCTTCCTCCTCCCCGGGCGATGCATCATCAAAGAGGTTCTGAACTAGATAACAATGAACGCGATGTGCTGAAACACAAAATGCCCCCACGCAACAAGAAAAACTCGAAAACGATGCTGAGAGCCGGCGGGATAAATTTTTTTTTTTATAAATCGTTAGATACGGTGCTTTTCGCTCTCTGCTCGCCATGGTTATGATTAGTGCTGTTGACGGTTGTTACGCGCGGCCACGGGGTGCTTTAGGTGTCTCACCCAGTCGAGAATAGAGCATGTATAGTGCCATCCTGTTACATTCTTCGGTTCCCGTAATTGTTACTAGCCGCTCGTTACTATTATCTTGCGGCTCGTTGATCTTAATCACGCTGCCGCTAATTGTCCGAATCTCATTGATTTTTTGACCACCCTTACCAATGATGGCACCAACCATGTCGTTGGGAATGTAGATCTGTTGGGTCATTGGCGCTCCTGCGATAGCAGCACCGTGCATTGGCTGAGCTGGAGGACCGCCGTGAGGATGAGGGCCACCCACGTGAGGAGCGTGGTGAGGCGGTATGTGCGGTGCGGCACCATATCCAGCTGCTTGAGGTGCGTAGTGCATCGGCACACTCGGGTTAGGTTGCGGGGTGGCTGCATGCGGATGGTAGGGTTGCGTATACGGCGTCGGCGGCATGTGATGGGCTCGGGGATCGGGTCGTCGACCGTAGTTTTCGCGATGGCCAAAGTTGCCACCAGCAGGCTGAGGGCAATACGGAACTACTTGCATTCCTCCGGGCACGACGCCGGTGGGACCGCCACTCCGAGTGGCATAGGCCGACGCGGCGGGGCCGCCAAAGCGTTCGTTAAGTTGCTGGAGGAGCGTGCTTCCTACATAATAAGTAGCGATATGAACAGCGTCAGCTACGCCCATGACTACGAGGGAACGCTCGCTAGATAGTGGCAAGCACGAGTCAGAGGCATTGAGCCGCGCTCCTGAAGCATCTTGAATCTCACGAATGCGGGCACCGCCCTTCCCGATAATGGAGCCGATGAGCACATGAGGGATGAGTAGTCGAAGAGGATATGTCTTGGACTGAGCGTTGGATTTCTCCGTCAGAGGCTCGTTGTTCAGGGTCCGGATAATCAAACCAAACGCCTAAAGGCATGTTAGCTCGTGTTCAGAAATATCATAAGATTAGTCAGTGGCTAAATACCTTGGCCACAGCCTCGACAGCTCCGCTAACAGTAAGTATTCGTTCTACAGCGCCCTTCTGGTAATCACTAACGGTACACTTGGCATTGGATAGCTTCCGGATATTAGAAACGTTTTCGCCACCTTTACCAATGATGGTAGCAGCTTCAGGGCTGGAGATGACAGCACGGATATGAATCCACGTAGTCTCATCGTGAGTGTTGGTCGCGGCGGCACCGGACACACCTGAAGCTCCGGAAACTGCGGCGTCTACGGCGGACTTGGCTTCCTCAACATCAGGCACGACAGTATCGCCCTGGTCGTCTTTGATCTCAGCCTTGTCCTGGTTGGTATCCTCGAGCTTGGTTGTGCCATTAGTTCCAGCCGGTGCCGAGACGCCATCACCGTTGCTCTCAGGGAGCTCGATATCCTTGTCATTATCTCCGTTGTTGATGACTTTGTCAAGGGCAGGCCGTTTGGCTTCGGGTTGGTCATTGCCCCGGGAAGGAGAGGAGGCATCCTCCAGAGGGCGTTTAGCCGGATTAGTAGGGTGAGAAGGTGAGGCAGACATTTTGTTCTATGAACTTGTTCACTCTTGAGCGGACGCTACGGTAGGCCGTTTAGACGGTCGAATTGAGATTGAATTATCGACTTTTTTTTATTTACACCTTGAGGGTTTTCGAAGGAAAACGTGCAGGTGTAGTGGTTCGGGACGTGATATGGCTCAAGTACCCTCAAGTTGATGAATATTTGTATGCGGGATCTAAAGGTCAGGTCGGACTTGAAAGGTAGGGTCGATGATGGAACGAGATCGGGGTCGTCAGGTTAGGTGACGACAGGAACGAGAAGAGTGATATGAGAGATCCGGCTGGGACCTGGACGCTCGTGTTGCAAGGCGGAATATTGGTAGGACGAGAATGGTGATGACCTGACGGTAGCTGAGGGCGATTTGATGGAGGTAGAGGATTGCTGGCTTGACCAAGACGAATATGTGGTGATCAAGTCGGCGGTAGAGTATGGAAGGACGAACGAAGTAGACGAAGTAGGAGTGGTGAATTGGAAAGAGGTGGCAGGATCAGAGACGTAGTCAGTTCTCAAACCTTTTACTCCGTCAAATAGGAAACACCTTAGGCAAATATCTCGATGCCGATTTCCTTTTTCTTATGCCTTCTTACGCCTGCACCTTTTCTAAGAAGCTGCCTCTCGAGCAGGTAATACTTTTGATAGGGCGGTGGAGGACAGGGTCGACCCGCGTCGCGTTTGGCGTCTCGAGGCGGAACTGAGATGCGCCAAAGCGATTATAAAAATCACTTCCTGCTGCGGATAGGTGCAGTAAAGGAGGCTTTTACGAGCGACAGAAGCCCGTTGTCTCTCTAGGAGAAACTTGATTGCGAAACTACCTCAACAAGCCTCAACAAGGGGGGAGAAGGCGGGACGATGGGGGAATTAAACGTAAAATATAGTACTAGAAAGGGGGGGAAGGGGCAGAAAAAAAAGAGGTGCAGTGTTAAGTTCGCAACGCAGGCGATAGGGGGTGATACGGCTTGCGAAGAAGGACGGAAAGGGGGGAGGGGAGGATAAAGATTGAATTGAAGGAGGCGAGATGCGTGTTGTAGGTTGGAGGTTGTCTACATAAAGGTTGTCTCACTCGAATGCAAGAAAGATCTAACTTACAGTGGGCACGGTATGTGCAGGTGCCAGTCTAAACATTTTTGGTTGCTTTCCACTGCTTTTGCAAAAGGTACCTACCTACTTAGGTACTTAGGTACATGTAACTAATGGGGCTCCTCCACACAAAATCTTAGGGAGGTAACGTCCAAAGCGTCATGGATTTCCATCTAATTGGCTCTAGTGCCACTGTGCGTCTTTGAATTTGGCTGCTATTCTGTGCTCTGCACTCTGCTATTACGGTGAGCCGTTTTACCTAATATGGTATTCGTCTGCCTCGTCTATATACATACGTTAGGTACACATGTATACAGGTATGTAGTGTACTTTTTATTATCGTGTTTGCTTGCTAATTTTCTTGTATATTAATACCTAAGGTATGTTCTTCTCATTCCGGCTATCTCACTCTGCTACTGTACATACATATGTACGTATGTTATGTCGTACAACACACCGTGTACACTAGAAAGTGCCAATTCTTTTTGGTTGGTCTATATTTTTCTTGCTATGTATAGGTTCTTACTACTATCTCGGATGTTTAACTCTGGCAATTCTAGTTTGAGTTTTTATTATTTATGATAAAAGAAAATCTATTAATGCCAATTGTATATCGTTAGGTTTAAGAAGTTTTCCCCAAGATATTATACTAATATATTGCGTGTATATTCGTTAGAATCAAGATCAATCAATAAGAGTCGCTTCAGGATTGTTTGTGCCGCAGATCCATCGGCACTTGGCCTGCGTTGCATTTCTTGGCATCCCCCTTGAACCCCATGCTCTTCGCTAGACACTGTTAGCTGCATATTTTCCGCAATACGGAAATATGTATACACACGTAGACACGTTCATTACGAACTGCAAGCTGCAAGACATCAACCGCATTTTACCCTATCGCAAGTATCGCTTTCCGAAATATTAGAGGCTCTGTCTTGGCATCCGAAATCATTGAATACTACGACGAAGAGATGGATAGCGGAGCGCGTCTTAGCGACGACTCGGATCTGTTTCATACATCCCATCTCCAAGCTACCGTGCGGGAGCTTCAGGAGAGAGTCAGGGAGCATGAGGCCGCGCTAAACGGGCTGCGCGCCACTCCAAGTGCGCATCGCACAAGTCAGTCTCATCCCCCAACAGCGCCATGGGATATCATGAAGATAGCCTACGACGAGTTGGCATCGCAAACACCATTCCTTCCGTTTCCGGAATCTGTATTGCCCGCTCTTCTAGCACTCCGCAAAACCCACCAGACTGTGGAGGAGACGAAGGCTTATTTAGCCTCTCATAAGGACTCGGTTGAGAAGACCAAGCGACGACTCGAGGTGGAAAAGTCTAATCTCGAAGATCAGAAAGCCCTCTCGCAGAGTTTGCGCAATCGCATACAATCATTGCGAGATGGCTTGGAAAGCCGAATGGAGATGGGACCGGAGGACATAGCTGCAGAACGGATCAACGAGCTGAAGCAAAAGAAAAAGTACTACGACAAGGAAACCTCCAAGCTTCTCAAAGCGCTGAGGAAGTTTATCGACGAGCATCTTGCGGGAATGCTTGCCGCCGAAGAGCTCGGAGGCCCCGTCGTTGGCGATATCATGGATATCGATGGGTCCGATCTCGCGGCAGGATTTAGCTCTCAGGGCAAACTGAAAAAGGCAAAGGAGAATCCCGACGAGGATAGACGACAGAGACGCATTGACGAGATATGGGGTATACGAGAGGATGGTGAGCCAACAGGGAGAGCTAAGGCGGGCAGCCGGGATGAAGCCGCGGCCGCGGGTGAGGAGATGCGCACCTTAACAGAGGAACTACTCAACGCCTTAGCACAATCCGACGGTGATAGTTCAGCAGCCTACGTCCAGCTCCCTAGGGAGACAGCAGCTGCAAGGTTCCTAGTCAGGTCTAAAGTCGCGCAGTTCCACCCTAGGGACTCTACGAAGCTCCGGCTAATCGACTTCGGTAAAGACTTGGATGAATGAATACCATGTTTAAGCCTTCGCCTCCTGTTTCATGATTTATTTATGTACATACATACAATTGTAAGATACTGCACAGACTGTGTACCGTACATGTAGCTATGAAACCAAACTAGGTACATGTAAGAGGTATATTCTCTATAATTAGCTTCGATATCTAGATTAGGGGTTTGGGGTTTTTTTGAGTTCAATCACTCGATTCGAAAAGGAGACCTAAAGATCAACTTAAGTGGCGTTTTAAGGGCAGCCATTATTCTACACGAATACCGAAGACAATTTTAGAACAATGCACCTCCACGTTTTCCTATTTGTGATGTATCTATAATCCCAAGATGGTGGAAAGGAAGAATGATGTATCGGGGTTGACAACACCTACATCCATACGTAGATACCTAAGTACCTAACCTAGGGTACACACACATAATTCTTGGCGTCAATGATCCAATACCTCAGGTACGCTGTCAGGCCATTGGCCAATCAGCATCAAACCTCCTTCCCTAAACGCCCCTCAACGCGTCGCCGCACCCGCGTCCCACCGCTACGTACGGTAAAAAAGTATACCTATCCCACTTTCCGCTGCAGTGTAAATAAAATAAATCTTTCTTCACCGCAACTGCCACAACCCGATTCCCACAAACCCAGTTGCCACCAAACAGGTACCTACAGTTCAAACAGACATCGTATAGACTTCTCCTTCTAAACCATACAACTACCTAGGTACCTACTTAATTAAAAGTCCCAAGATTATGACCACTACTGCATCCGTAACATCACCACCGACCTCACCGCCCGCGAAAAGAGTCAAGACCACTCCCACATCTGCAACCACCACCACCACCAACAACACCAACACCAACGCCACCGAAACAATGTCTCCCCCCAACACCACAACCCAACCCCCCGTCCCTCACCTCGACGCATCCCCCCCCCTCCTAATCAAAAAGCTCTCTCCAACAGCCAAGCTCCCCACGCGCGGGAGCCCCTTCTCCGCCGGCTACGACCTATACGCCTCGCGCCCCGTGACCATCCCCTCCCGCGGCAAAGCCCTAGTCGAGACGGACATAGCGCTCGCCGTGCCCGCCGGCACCTACGGGCGCGTCGCGCCTCGCTCCGGCCTCGCAGCCAAGCACTTCATCGACACGGGCGCCGGCGTCATCGACGCCGACTACCGCGGGCCCCTGAAGGTCCTGCTGTTCAACCACTCGGACGCGGATTTCGCGGTGGCGGAGGGCGACCGCGTCGCCCAGCTCGTTGTGGAGAGGATTTACACGCCTGAGGTGCTGGAGGTGCAGGAGCTGGAGGAGAGTGTGCGTGGGGCCGGGGGGTTTGGCAGCACGGGTACGAATTAAGGACGTTGTCTTGAGCTGGGAAGATGGAGGCTACGGTATACCTACCTAGGTACCTACTTGGGTAGTATGACATACGATGAGTGTACGAAGACTTAGAGATGTCACTGGGAGACGGCCACCAAGATCTGGTCAAGTTCGTTAGTCAATTGATTAGCCAATAGAGTAGATGGGGTATAGATGGGTAGATAGATAGACCCTTTTCAAAGGGGAAGGAGAGTCTAGCTCGTCCATGTATAGAGGATGGGATATGAAGGAAATGAACATAGATTCTACAACAAGCGTTCTAAGAACCACTTCAAACTAGACAAGGGACTTTTTATAGTATCGCCCTACTCAATCCCGTTTCTAGTGACATCTAGGCACATTTCTATTCTATGATGTGGTATATGTAGCCTAGTGCCCATAGGCCACGAATCTAGCCTGGCCTCCTTTCTCAGTACAATATCCAAGTCTATTTACACCTTTTCCGCGCGGTATTCCACCTTGGGATTGCGTAGACTCCCTAGATTTCTCGCGAGTTTTAGTTCCGAAGCCCTCGACTTTAGGAGATGTAGTGCCTTCTCGTCTAGATTTTTGTCTTTCTGCTTCTCCGCCATCTCCGCCGTTAAGCTCGCACATGTACGATCTAAAACCTCGTGCATGCTAGCCAGGACCTTCTCTGCCGCCCTCGCGAGCGGCAGGTCCTGAGCATCCACGTCGTCGGGACTAAGCCACGAGAGCTTTTCCACTAGGGGTCCGTTTCCATTCCCGTTGCTCTGCTCGTCGTAGTTGGTTACCGCCTCACGCATGCGGGCTACCATCAGCGCCGCGAACATGTCCCCTGTCCCGCTGAAGTAGCACTCAAACACCGGGAATGTGATCTTGAAGAGCCGGGGCTGTCGGTCCGAATTCATGGTCGAACCCACGACTGACATGGTGCGGGTTGTCTCCGTAGAAGGGGATGAGTTGACGGACGGTAAGGACACGGATGTGATAACGATGTGAGGAACGCCGAAGTCTTGGTGTAGAACTCGAATCGCATTCTCAAGAGAGGCAAAATCGGTAATCTTTACGCCGGAAAGGAGCCTACCGAAAAAAGGGCTGGTTAGCTAACATACTCCTTTATACTCCTTCCTCTACCATTTCCTAGGCCGGGAATTCCTTGAAACCCTCATCCGTCTATCCAGCAAGGAAAGGTACACATGAAAGCAATGGACTTACTCAGCTTCGAACTGATTGGGTAAGATAAGGTCGGCATATTGTATCAGGTTCTTATACGCAGGCACTACGTCCTCTGCGACATATAGGCGGCCATTATCGCCCATGACCGGATCTAGCACCCAGAAGAAGCTTCCCGGTTTCTGAGCCTTCGACTTATGTTTGAGCTCTTTTCCGATGTTTCCGACTGCTTCGACGGCGGCTGCCCCGGGCACGTACCCCGAGAGCATCATGTCGAAGTCGTCGAGGTATGACTGCTTGAGACCTTCCCACAGATCCGTGATCTCCTGCGCCGACACGCGCGTGCCCTTCCATTGCTTATAACCCGTATGGTTGCCTTTGCGTTTGACACTCGTGTTAGAACATGATATGCTCGGCTGCGAGATACTGATTGACAAGTATGTACGTACTGAACTGCACGGTATTCATAGCAGAGACATCGCAGCCCATAGACTGTAGCGCAAAGACGGCGATCTTATTGCCTACGTTCCTATCCACGGAAATACGGTGTTAACGGAAGGGTCGTCGTCGACGATCTTGGTAGTATAAATCTATAAACTCTCACCCGGAGACAACCTTCAAAGAGGGACATTAGCTACTAAAAAATAGGAAACTGACTGTTAGAAGCATTGGCTTTTCCCTACATGGCTGGCGACGGCTAAGACGCTCGTCTCCGGGACGAACGGTGGTTCGGCACTCATGCGGACGGTTGGTAGGAAGGTAACAATGTGAATTGTGTAAATGTATTAGAGGAAGTCAAGTATCTGATTATTTTCTATAAAACCGTTTAAAAGAGTAAGCATTGGGGAAAGAACGGAGGGTCAAGACGGAAGCCGTGATGATAATATATAAATAACCTCCCGCCGAGTGCCGAGGACAATAAGGGCGCATGACTCTCTTCCGATAAGTGACCATTGAAAAGCTGAGTCTACCTAAGCTTTGTCGAAGAGCCCCGCCATGACGGATAGCCCCGCACTAAGCTTTTTTAAGTCCAATGTTGCTTACCTTGTCATCGTAAGTTGTATCTGGTACGTCTATTTCAGTATTATTACTTCAATCCCACGATAAGCTAACATTTAGCTTCATATTGGGTAAGAAAATGAATTTATATTAGGGCTATAAAGCCCATTAATCTGCCTATCTCGTCCTTAATCGCTTCGCAAATTATGGACTGATACTGCATCTAAAGCCAATGCCGTCCAAGAGGCCCTAACTATACTAATAATGCAATTAACATTTTGCATACGGTATTCATTCGTATCCATTTCGTAGAGCACGAAGGGTTCCATGGCAAGCCCCGTGGTATTCTACCACCTCCAAATATCGACGTGGTATATTCGTAGTTCTCATTAGCTTCCGTCTTGCTTAATTTCTTACTCGTCGTCGCTGATCTATAAGTTCATAGTTAGTAATGTGTCAGATACAGCATCAGGTGTCGGGGCATCACATACCTTGGGAGCGAGGTAGAACCTCAAGTAACTGCTGCCGGCCAGTCCATACTCCACAAGAAGGGGCACCTCGTTGGATAAGCAGATCTTGACGGTGGTAGATAGAGCTTGGGCTTTGCAGAAGTTGACCAGGTATTTGAGGGAGAAGGTAAGGCCGACCGGCTCGGTGAGCTCGATGTCGATGTTGAGTTCGGGCTTGTCGACGTTCTGGTGGCTTCGGAGCGTAACGGCACCGTTACCAATATCACCGTTGCAAGAAAATTTGACTCCATCCTTGGTAGCATCAATCGTCACTTATACGCGTTAGCCATATTGTTTTCATAATAAGTAGCTCTAACTGAAAGGAGGGCATAACTGCCACTTACCAGATTCGGACATAGCCATCAAATCCGTGCAGATACGTCTGAACTCGGATGAAGGCATAGAGATAGTCGCAGCATACTCCGTCTCAGGAATACCCAAGTGCTCCTGGTCGATATCCATGAGCTTCAAGTCGTACTCGCTGATACGGTCGTTCTCGCTGCTCTCGAAGACGAGATTGAGAGAATCGGGCGCATCTTCAGCCTTTAATGTGAGGATGTCTTCGTTCTGGGCCGCGCGTAGGACCTTTGTGAGGGAGACGAGGTTTACACCGAGGGCGATATTGCGGTCGCAGCGGTAAGGAGAGAAACCCTCGGCCTTCAGCATCATCGACACGAGGGCGACGTGGGAGTTGTCCATGGCCTGCAGCGCGATGCCCGAGTCATTGCAGTCGAAATTGCAGTCCTGCACCAGATCCTTGATGGAATCGACCACCTATAATAATAATCTGTCAGCTTGATTGATAGCGGGAACTACACAATTTGAGTAGACGGACCTTCTTGAGGATCTGGGCTTGCTCGAGTCGTGCCTCTAACATGGTGATTAATTTTAGACGGAAGATAATAAAATAGGGTGTTAATAAAGTTGGGTATCTGGGAGCGATGAATATAGATCTGTAAAAGGAAGACTCGAGATGTGATTACTGTCGTAAGAATTGTTCGTAGCTGAGGTTGTTGTCGAGAAGGTACCGTAAAATTGGTTATGCTGAAGAATATTTGGCAAGAAATACAATTCTAGAAATTAGTGGGATAAGCTGGGGAACGGAGACGCGTTGAGTGGTTGGACGCGTCTTTAATTGAAGGTAGACGCGCGAATGCCCCACCTTGACACAGGTAACAGCGGTATACCTGGTACTTACACGGCCATAGCTCTCATTGTGATGTGCACCGTACATTTCAAGGAGACCTAACTTTTTTATATGTACCCCCCTAATTCGTACTCACATCGCACGAAACAGCCTTGATCCTGTCTTCTCAAGTGAGGTTTTATTATGTATGTACCTTATGTATACGCCTATGTAGTTAGGCGACTGATTTATGTATATGTACTGTACTCGCAACATAGAAAAGACATTATAGGCAAAGATCGTATGGATGACCAGCTCTCTTATGCAGTAAATCCCCCCCAAAACCAACTAAAGCAAACGCCATGACGAAGTCAACTTCGAATCAGATCGCTCTCTATCCCAAATACGCCATATTACAACCGATGACCCAGTTCATAATCTAATCGTTACCCGCGCCTTGGGCCCAGCTGGTGCTGTTAGTCGAAATGATACAGTGTTAACGAAAACTTTTAAAGAGAGACTCGACCACGTCCGGGCTTCCTTTCTAATACTCCTTGCAGCTCTCGCATCATGCCCCTTTGGGCTTCGGCCTTCGCCTTGGCAATTTCTTTAGATTTGCGGTCTTCTCTCATCTTGATTATCCTCTCTTCCCGTGTGAATAAACTCTTTGGGCGTGGAATCGAGATAGCCTCAAATACTTCTGGCTCTGGCTCTGATGGCGGTGAAGACCCCCCAGTAAGCTTCTTGTATGCGTCAGCAACGCCCTCGTCCTGGCTGTTTTCATCCTCTTCCGCTATGGTTCGTCCACTCATCGTACTCAGGGGAGACATGAGCGTAGAGCCCATGGATGACAGGCGTTTCTCATTTCTGTCGATACCAGACGCTAGCGAAGCCTTTCCTGTCTGCCATGCTTCCATTAAATCCCGTAGATCTTGTCCAATTGACTCGTACTGGGCCATGAATAATGGCCCCAAATCGGTAATATCATCAGCCTCGTTCAAAGCCTTGGACGACTCCTCACGCAGAAGGTGCAATTTAGCCTGCACGCTGCGGATATTCATAGTCATCGAATTCAATCTGCGGACTTGGTGGCGCCAACGATCATGACTAGGCGTCTCAGGACTCCGAGGAGTTTTGGGGATTGGAACTATAAACTCACTATTAGAAAACATCAGTTAAGGAAATTATAGAGCTCACTTACAATCATTATCAGCCAGGATGTCCCTCACCCGCGTATAAGCTTGCCTCGTGGCCGTATTTAATTCCTCGAATGCTTCTAATATAGTCGTAAAACGAAGTCGATCAGAATCGTTGCCGACGGTGTGGAGAGCAAGCAGACCGCTCAGAAACATCTTCCGAATATCATGAAAGAGGAATGCGGCATCTTTTAAAGGTTGCAACTTCTCAGCATCCTGGGCATCAGTTTTTGAAAACACCTGAAATCTTTCTACAACATCGGCGACTGTAAACTGATACTGGGATTGCAGTTGCAGCAGCTCGGTCTGTTCCGCAAATGCCCAAATCGTAAAGGCCACTTGATAATATTTAGAAATGACTTCTGTTAAGCTGGTTCGAAGGGCTTTCCTAAGCTGAAGACACTTGACGTTTTGCCCATTATTCTCTAGTCGGCTAATAGGGGGGATGGGTGTGCTCCTATTTATAGATTAGCCAGTTAAGCTAAGCATTCGCGAGCAAAATAGACTTACAGTCGATATCCGCGGGCAACTAATTCCACCTCCATTACAAAGTTTAATGCTGCACTGTTTGCACAGTCATACTCTCGGGAGAGCGCGAAAAACGTCGAGGCTTCTAATAGTCCTTGCTTCTGGATATTTCTTAAAATCTGTCTTCGTACGTATGCTCTCACGACTAGAGACGCTATAGACACTACTACAACGAAAGCTATCGACCCTCTCCATGTTGGCATAAAACCTCCCAGCGAGAACCAACGGACGAGCGATGCCGTACCGAAACTGAACACAACAGCAGCAACGGCGCCGGAAACTGTAATCCCATGAAAGTTTGCTTCGCTAGCCGGTTGCGATAGCGCAGGGTCTTCCGAGGCTTGATAGCCTAATACTAAGGGGTTGTCTAAAAGTTGGGACTGTATGATTGCAAGGCGCAGCCGCTCAAGGAAACCGATCGACCGAGCATGATCGATAGATGAAGTTACTGCCTCGACTAATAGCCGTAACACTTCGATGATAGGGGAGGCATGGTTGTGGAATTCATCTAGGTTGAAACGGGATGGGACATTGTTGGAATCGATCCGCAGGGGTCTAGGGAGATGCTCCCGAAACCTCTTCCGGACTTTGGCAAACCCTCTCGGGGCGAACTCTCGCGGTGGGCTTGACGATGGCGAGTTATCATAATTCCTATCGTCGTCGGGTTCCTGCCACTGAGGTTCTTCTCTTTCCCCCGTGCCTGTAACCATAATTAGGACTGTAGGAGCTCCGGGCATTTCGGCCGCCAAGGGAAGGATGCTCTAGCGAAGAAATTGAGGGGCCAAGGTATAGCACAGAACTAGCATACATACCCTCGAGGTAGTTGCTCAAAGGCGTGCCCTCATCTACGTGAGTCTCCATGTAATTGTAAGTGTCGCACGACGGATCGCGTCCATCTGGCGCGAGACGACTGTGATTCGTGCACCCAGTCGTATTGTAAATGGCAAGGTTTGATTCGATTAAAAAAGAGCGACAGTAGAATCTAAAGGAATATACGTAAGAGATGGGGGGGTTGCAAAGGAATAGTGTCAGTGAAAGGAACGGTAGAAAGGAACGGAGTGGTAAATGGAAAAGAAGTGGTCAAGTGCTTTGTTCATTTGACTCGCAATGTATTGTACACATGAGATTAACATACAAGATTAACATCCCTAAAAGAGGTAGCATTAATGATCTAATTAGGCAAGTAGCTAAGATGTATTAGGTACCTAGTATTACACGGATACTAGGCAGATACCAAACAGATACGCAGCGAGTAATGTCCGAGAACCCGTCCAGGGGTTGAGCTTTCCCCATAGAAGCCCCCCGTATCCAGCAGCCTCCGTAGTATCCAGTTCAGTGTAGTTTCGTCATGGAAGGAACATCTAGAACTGCAGCATTAGTCGAATTGTATGTACGTACATGCATATGTACACATGCCTAGCGTCTGCAGTCAGCCTTAGCCAAACGTTTGCGGTCCAGTATGAACCAATGATCTGACGGAAGCGTAAATTTAGGAGCATCATTCCATTTCCTTCAGAGGCAGCCAATTGCGAACTAATGGAGCCCCAAGGGTGATGTTCGGATGGTCCCGCTAAGCTCTCCAATGTTGGCAATATAGATCATATTTTGGCAAAAAATTTTCATCTTGCATCTGGCCTCATGGCGCAACGGTAGCGCGTTCGACTCCAGATCGAAAGGTTATCCGTTCAAATCGGGTTGGGGTCATTGATTATATTTTTGCAGATTACCTAAATTTTTTTTGCTATTGTTCGGACGAGCCTAAGAGCTATGTCCTATTATACATCTATAAATGCTGTTGTCCAGAGAAAGGAGCTATCATTTTCTATGAACTTTCTTTTCTAACGTTAGTAGGTGACGTAACTAAGTCAACAATAGTATACGAAATCGGTTCAACAATCCGCTTGCCTTTTTGTATTCATTGGTGGTCCTTTAAAGAGATCCCTTTGAGAGACAAACTCGCTTACTTAGGTACTTGGCGCTTGCTTTCCGCCGCAGGATTGCTTATGCTCCGCCCAGTGAGTTGACGAAGCCCAGCGCCACACTCTTGTTAACTCGACCAATATCGCATGTAGACTTTCCCCAGGTTTCCCTATCCTTTCCGATAAGTACCTAAGAATAAGAATTATGTGCGACAGTATTAGAAGGCAGTATTCTTGTAATATGTGTATTATCTTCTCTGACCAGTTAATATGTGTGGCTATGATAATTCACGTCCCTTTTACGTAACCCTGCGCATGGGGCATCTTTACTGTAGTAGACATTGATCCCGTCTCAATGGATGAGATTCCCCAAAAATCTTATCAAGCAGATCTCAATTACCGCTCCAGCCTCGAACTTATATTTGTAGCATAGACTTATCAGATGCTTGTGTAAACCCCGTATTGAGTTTCGAATTTGTCTATGAACCTAAGTTTTCTTTGTCTATGTTTTTCTCCTTGGAAGTACCTCATGTTAGGATAGGTACCTACTATGCCAAAGAACAAGAAAAGAAAAAGAAACAGAAACAGAAACAGTAACTAGAGAAAGTACTTAGAAAACTTCTACCGACATTGCTCTTAGAAATGAGCTATGGAAGCTCTATGATTCCTCGATGCCTTAGGTCCTACAGGCTTGGATTTCTTATAAGTCAGCTTACATAACGCTCCTGCAAGATTCCGCAAGGCATTATGTTGGAGGTACCCAGCATTCGAACCGCCTTCCCGGGGGTTAGCAGCCTCACGCTATTCGTCGGCAGCGTCTCCACTAAACCTTCGACTTCAACATTACGTACTTCGTACTGCGACACCAAAACCACAAACGCCCGATTTCAATAAGACCTAAGCAACGAGAGGGAACAGTAAGAAGAGGAAGAAAAGTAAAGAATAGACAGACAAGGATAGGCAAAGAACTATCGCAGCCATGCCGACCGAACGAGAATTCCAAATCGCACCCATCGTGCCCGAGTCCATCATAAACAACTCTAGGGTCAGTCTACTATTCACATAATACCCAGCACTCGTCTCGACGCAGTACTACACTGTCCTCCAGCCAAACAAAAAAACTAACGAACAGTCTCCCCCCAACAGACTCTATCCAACCTCCAGACCCTCACCGCATCAATCTTCGGCGCCGCAGCCGGCATCCTCGGCCTCGAATCCTACAACGGCTTTCTGTTCTACTTCATCTTCACAATCCTCACCACCGTCCTCTTCTACACGATCCGCGTCGCACCTACGTCGTTAAAGGCAGGCCATGGCCTCTTCGACACGAGCAGATATTTCCGTACCCAGTTTGAATTCTGGACGGGCGGTCTCTTTAGCGGGCTTGCGGGATACATATTGACGTGGACGCTGTTTTACGGTCTGGTAAGAGCATAGCAGCAATAAGATGATTCGGTTATGTTTCCGCGAGCATTGGTTGGCGTTTAGTAGTACGATACAACTACGTATGAAAATTCGTGGTGTATTAACCTGAGGCAAAGGATGGTATAATCTCAAATAATATTAAATACGTCGCTATCGCTATACCGCTACTCGTCCCCGTTTTGATATCCCAAAGTTGGCCTCTGGAACTACTATAAGATATATCATTCATTCTCCAATTTCAATCACCCGACCAACGTAACCCTCCAGCCCCGACTTATCTTTAGATCCTCCTTCTACAAGAACGATCTGGGACCCTAGTTCAATCCATTCTCTGTTGTTTAGGAACTCTAGCGAGACATGATACTCCGCATGATACTCATCTAGGTCTGATTCCGACTTGGTACGCTCAAGTTCGATATGGTCATTCATGCTGAACACGTCGTCACTATCTTCCGTCGCGACTCTCTGTGCACTAAGATCGAACTTTTGGCGCTTTACACCTAGTACCCGAACAGCAGCACGTACCATTCCCACGTAGGCGTTCACCAGACTATTGACAGTTAGTAGCTTGACATCCGATGTTTTGAAAGAAGCTATCAAACTAGAGGCGGCTTGGAGTGAGAGACCCGTGTCAACCATGTGTTGACTGGCCATCGCTAGGACCTGTCCCTTGCGGAGCCGAGCACTGGATATCCTTGGGGTTTCAGGGGTGGTGTTAATATCGGATGATTCCTCGGGAAGGTCGCTGAACACTACTTGAATAGAGCCCGCTTGCCCTGCTTCGATTGTTTGCACTGGAAGTCTTAGGTCGCGGATATTTACAATCGTCGCCTGGCGCCATTCGCCCTCGATTTTAGAGGCTGACAGTGTGTGACGAGAACTAAGCCGGGCAAATTCTGCAGATGACGGATGTGGAATCGATAGGCCGTATCCAGGTGAAGGGTAGTCCTTTGGTACTAGAGCTCCGGCGTCTTCATCCTCCCCTGGGAAAGGACCTAATACAACCCTATCGCCAATAGATAATCTTCCAAATCGTAGATATCCTGTCACTACCGGCGCACTCTCACCCGATGTAGAAGATGCGGTGCTTTGGGCTCGGCTCAACGACATTTCAAAAACTTCGTCAATATGAAATAAAGCAGCTGGCTGCTCCGGATTCAATGCAAGGGGAACAAAGTCTCGAGCCGTAGGCAAAGGCGGAACCGGCAAGCTTCTTAATAAGGCGTGGGTCAACCCGATACCTATACCCTTTACAGCGCTTGTAAGTACGATCGGAACAATGGATAATGGGTCGGTAGACTTGGCAATAGGGTCAATTATTTCATCCTTGACCTTCTGCATGTCGTTTTCGGACACCTCTGTAAGGTTATCCTCGTCGCGTGCTGTGGAAGTAAGCAGCTTCGGCATCCTACCCATAGCCTTGACCTTGGTAAATACTATATTCAGTTTGTTTTTTAGTAGCGCACGCTGCCCTAACTCGGATTTAGTTATAAGAATGGCAAGAGGTATGGCTAATTTGAGGCATAAATCAAGATGCGCCATAGCTAAATCCATTGATGCTATCCCAATCCCTATAGCACCATCTGCGCCTGACAGTGAGTGAACACCAGAGGCGGGGCTCCCATCTTCACTCGCAGGGATGCACAGCAGGGTCCAATGAGGAGCCCATCCAACTAGAGCTCGGAGGGTGGTCCGTTGGTATCGAGGATGTCCGGCAGAGTCTAGTAAAAAGACTAACCGACCATTCTCTGCACGGTCATGGATATCGGGCCATTCGTTGATATTATCAACGTTATAATTAAAAATCTTCCGATCATCGTAACCGATAAGTTCCTGGGCAATAGAGCTAGTCCGTCCGGATACGACTTCATGACGATGTCTCAACAGATTGATTCGACTGCTTCCTCGACCGTTATCTAATGTACCATTAGAGAGCGTTCCCAGAAGTGTTGTTTTACCCGAAGTTGTCGGACCAATGAGCGAAATCCGGAGTTGTTCGGTGACCGAAGCACCTCTCCTAGCCGTAACGTCCGAAGGACTTTTCTGTTGACCGTCCTTGTCGCTCTGGGTATTCATTACCGGCATGACGAGTGCTTCCGCCACCCAGAGATCCGCAACGTGAACCTTGTCACTCAATCCCGAGGCGCTGTCTAACCACTCGCAGTTCCCGACAGCCTTCATGCGCTGAACCTCGACCCTACAACCCAGACTAGCAGCCATGACTTTTAGAGTCGTCATACTCTCATCCATCTCATCTTTAGTCAAGCCCACGAATGTCCCATCGTCAGCAACGCCTATTTCATATAATGCTCCGTTAGACTCCTCCAGGCCTGGGAGAAGCTGCTGGGGTTTCTCTAGAGCCGCGAGATCGGCAATATCTTCAGGTAACCTCGGTAGTATAAGTTCACGTCTTGCATTGGAATGATAGGGCGATGACTGCTGAAGTCTCCAAAGTAGCTGAGTGGTTAAGTGATGGAGGCGATTCTGCCTAGTTTGGTTTGAAGCGGCGAGAGGAAGACTGCCTTGCCTTGGAAGCTTTGATTCTCGTAGCGATCTGGACTGCTGAGACCCCGAGACTTTAAGTGTGGTGCTCATTTTATTATAGACCCTCCGGGGGCGTAGTAAGAGGTGTAGTTTGTATTCGATGGGGCCGTCTTGCGGCTCTGCTTCGAGTCTCTCTAAGTGAGGGTCCGATAGCTGTTCCGCCTCGACGATGGCGCCGGTCGTTACGGAACGCTCGGGTTGAGGCCTCTTTCCGGAGTCCTGTCCGGACTGCCAGGGTGACTGCACCCGTGGAGGATCATGATCGAAGGTGAATATCGAAGCCATTGCCAACTTCAATTACCCGATGAATTATGTACACTGGTAAGTCGGTGAACTGAATAAGCAGCCAGGTCGAACCCCGTTTATACTTCAGCGTTATATAGTCCTTGTCTTCAGGAGCTATGACCGCTTTTTAAAGGCGCAGCCCTTTAATCCTTGATTTACAGTCTTCTTGCCGTTATGAGGAATTTTTGTATTGATTCTATTGCATGGTCTTGCGCTATTCGCTGTGTATAAAGAGGATGTATTCGGGGTATCATCTTCGATAGGTTGGAGCTAGAAAGCTCGTAAATATGTGTAGGATAAGTTTTTTGGTGTATTCTCTAGTAGGAGAATAATATTAATGCAAATTTAGACCAGCCATTGCAACCTGGAAGTTGTTGGTGGTATGTTGTTAGGTGAATATCTCATGTGAAGTGGTGATAGAAGTGGTGATAGACTCATCGGTATAAATTCGACCGGCGAAGTAGAAATATGTAAGGTGCAACTACCTACCTATGTAATACCTATGGTGCTTTCCGACAACAGCCAACAAGCTCGTATTGAGTATCTGACTCACCCGGGGTACATATTGTAAGCACAGTTTTCGTGGAGATTACAAGTATATGTCTCCATAAATCAATAACTAAATACTTTGTACAGTTTTCATATGTATTGGTACTTATATATGTACATAAAACCATATATTTACGTACACTAAAGTATGATCATATGCCTTCCAACAGGGTAGAATTCTTCAACGTCAGACCATGTGGCAGGACCCAAGCACTCAAACACTCCAGTGGAAACGTCTAGTGTTGCGCGCAGCCGCATTGCTGGCACTATATTTACCCCCTTAATGGAATCCACCTAAACCTGGAGTAGAAGGACAGTAAAAATATACCATACGAATCATCGGATTCCCACGATATCGGTCGCACACGCTAAACAAGACGATCAATAGTAATTTATGTACAGTAGTATGAAAGCATAATGAAGATATCCCCTTGACTGGCATAAAACAGTAAAAACCTTATTCGGTAAAGTACGTAAAGTTCAACGCAACCAGTCTTTATCCTTTAGCCAATCTTGATGTATCGATACTGAAAATAGTGGGTTTACTGTTTTATGCCAGTCAAGGGGATACTTGCCTAGTCTATTGTATAAACATTAATGGAAAGTATAACTATGTACATCAATACATGTATGTTAGGTACCTACAATATGAACAGCCGGAAGCCAAACTTAGAATACCTAGGCGTTTCTTCAACTAAATAGCACTTGCCACCCCAATTGCTGACATCTTTACCGCCCCTGACCGCCTGCTAAATAATTAAAAATATGGAGCCCTCCATCCACTAGATAACTGCTGCGGCATGGAACTGACGAATTGTTTTGGATACAGCTGATCTGCTTCCTTACTCCCTTTTAAGCACCCTCCTTTTCGAAACGTAACCTAAGACATCCTCCGCCTTCAGTCCCATAATTCGCCTCCTCTATAACTGTCAGATCTCCCTCTTTCTAACCATCTCATCCATTCATCACACCAAGTAATCAAGCCTTGAACAACACGATATATCTCCAGCCAAAATGAGGAAATTCGGCTTCGGAAGAAAGCATGCGGATGGCGATGACGATGCGAACCGTTCGGCCCTGTTTGGGAAGAAGGGCTCTCCGGCGCCTTCGTCCGACAATCCCTATGCTCAATCCCAACCCGCGAATGACCCTTACATGAACGATAGCAACAAATATGCCCATATGACGCCTTATCAACAAGCTCGCGCGCGTCTCCCCGATCCTCAAACCAATGGTCTACCTAACGGACCATCTCCTCAGAACGGTCACGCTGCCCCACCAGCTCGTACGAATAGCGGCTACTCTTCAACAAGTCCAGCACCTCCATATTCCGCTAATGGCTATACCAATGATAAATATGGCGCGCCGTCGGGCTATGGCGCAAGTAAATATGGTAACTCGAACGGTTATGGTGCTCGTCCGGGTGGCTACGGTGGACTTGGGCAGTCCGATAATAATAATGCGGACACCAATAGGGATGCGCTTTTCTCTGGAGCTCGTGAGCGGTTTGACCAGCGCCAGCCCAATGGTCAAGATACGTCTGGAGCTTCTGGCACATCGGGAATTGACTCTGGCAATAAGTATGGTGGATATGGAGAGCAGCGTGAACTTACAGCAGAAGAACAAGAAGAGGCCGAAATCGATGACATCAAACGACAGATAAAAGAAGAGAGGCTGGCTACAGTAGGGACGACCCAGAATATTGCACGTACTGCCGATCAAGCATTAGATGTTGCAATGCAGACCGTTGCTCGTCTTGGCGGACAGACCGAACGCCTTAACTACACCGAAACCCTTATCGACAAGGGTAGCTTTGCAAGTAGAGAAGCTGAGCAGTCAACCAAGAAGCTCAAGAGTCTAAATCGGAGCATGTTTGCTGTTCATGTAGGGAACCCTTTCACGGCGTCTAAAAGGCAAAGAGAGATAGAGCAAAAGGCCCTGGATGAGCATCGTTCGGAGCGTGAGATACGTGAGACAACACGTAAGGAAGGCTATATGGGAAACCAACGTATGGAGGCTACATTCAGAGAAGCAGAAGCCAGTGCGAATAACCACGTCTGGAAGAAACAAAGTGCTGCCGAGAGGTCTAAGTATGCATTTGAGGATGATGATGATGAAGAGACGAATGCACAAGAGGATGAAATTGATGAAAACATGGAGTTGACGGCCCGGAGACTCGCTTCAATTAACCACCTTGCTCATAACATCAGCGATATAGTCGATACCCAGAACAAGACCATCGATAGGATCGGTAGCAAGGTAAGCCACTATTTGTTGTGCCGTATACAAGACTAAGACTAACAACTATACAGAGCGATAAATTAAGCGACGAAACGGTGGTGCACACCCGCAGGCTTCAAACCATCAGATGATTATCCTTGAAGGTATTGGTGGTATTGTGCATCTTCTCATTGGACAAAAAAATATTGTTGGATTAGCAATGCTTCAATAGTTTACGGTGGGGATGAATACAATGGTATTTATCTTCACCTGACACTTCATAAGGTTGACCCCTTATGAGTAGAGTCGCCCCCAAGCATCATGCATCAGAATCAAGATGAATGCTTGTAGTATAGAGTAATGATAAAACTTCGGTATCCTCTCAGAACTGCGAGTGGATTTGTATGACAGTCTGTTTATTTCGGGGCCTATATTGAGGATCAGTATTATATTATAGTTGCAATATAGAAGCTTGGTAGTCTAATAATTACTTGCCTATATTCTGTGTTAATGCTTCACTATTCTGATGATGCTCTGATGATGCCTTGGTTTGGTTTACATATTTTAATTTACGTGATGTTAGTATACAGTGTGTGGCTCGCATAGGAAACCAACGATCTACTGTATAGCCCCAATCCAGACGCATTGTCCAGTTACAACAAGTCTGATTTCACTATCCAGATTTAATATCAGATCGAATTCACTATGCAACCCTCATGGAGACTATTGGCTACGGCAGCCGCGGGAAACGGCCTGAAGCCAGCGCCCATGGCATTATTACCACCGATTCCTCTTTACCGACGTCTATTTAGAGCTCATCGGAAACACTTACCACATGAGATGCGTTTACTTGGCGATGAATACATCAAGGCCGAATTCCGTGCCCATAGGAATGTCGATAATCCAGCGCATTTAGTATGAGCCTCGTATTTAAGGGATTTATTCAAAAACTAACAACTACTACCCAGATCGGGTTCCTTACGGAATGGCAACTCTACGCCCAGAAAATCGAAGGCAAGTCATGGGTTGGCGAAAAGTTGGATCCTGAGAAAGTTGAGAAGATGAGTGGTTTGTCTACCTGTCTTAGATCTCAGCAAATGATCATCTCACTAATAGAAATCACCAGACCAACAGATGGGGCAGCTATATGAACTCATGAAAGCAATTCAGAAGGGGCATAAGGATGGTAGCGAGGAATGATGTCTGGGCATTGTTAATCTTCGTAGTCTAATACATACCCAGTATTTAAAGCATAATATAAAGCAGTCTACCTCTAAGGCTAACTGTACCAGGCCTATAACATTATATAAGAGGTAGTTACCAGTTCAAATTGTCATAAGAATCCAAATACAAGATATGATTTTCTCTTTGTGCTTCCTGGCACATGTTGCTGGGTATTTAGGTACGTACCTAAAATACGATTAGTTACGCTATTTTGATTTTTGATTGGGTCAGTTTCTGACACTGTATTCCACGTGACCAGGAGTCTCTGTACTACAGTGCTAGCATTAAGTACATTTATCTTAAGCTTCCCAGTGAGAAAAGTCTACTATTTTCAACCTCAGCAACATAACTCAAAATGGCCGACGACGAACGCAAGCCCAAGAGGCGTAAAACTAAGTCTACAAATGACGCGTCAGTCATAAAAATCGGAAATAAGACAATATCTCTGAGCGCTTATCTCAATCCTGAAAAGAAACCAGAGAAACCACCATCAGTTCAGGAGCATACTACAACCGGGAAACCCCAGCATGATTCTACGAAGGAGCATGAGCCACAAACTCAAATAGCACGCCTTCCCAAGCGTCTTTCAAATAGTGGAGATCAGTCATTGTTAAAATCCCGAAAGGCCCTACCAATATGGACTCATCAGAACGAAATTACGGCCAGCCTGCGCGGTGATAATGACATGCTACTCATCGTCGGTGAAACTGGTTCGGGCAAGAGTACACAAGTTCCCCAGTTCTTATGCGATGAACCCTGGTGTCGAAAAAAGAAAGTCCAAGTGCAGTCAGATACGGTAAACGTAGGTGGAATGATTGCCATCACTCAACCTCGACGGGTTGCAGCAACGACTCTAGCCAATAGAGTTTCTCGTGAGATGGGAACACCCCTGGGGGCATCACGCGAGGGTTCTGTCGGATACTCTGTTCGATTCGACCATAATGTTCCAAAAGGTACTAAGATTAAATTTCTCACAGAAGGTATGCTTCTACAGGAGCTCTTACGAGATCCGAATCTGCGGCAGTATAGCGCTGTGATCGTCGATGAAATTCATGAAAGAAGCGTTGACGTAGACTTGATCGCCGGATTTCTAAAGCAGATACTGTCGGGCGACAAAGCCGGAAGGGGAGGTATACCCCTAAAGGTTGTCATCATGAGTGCTACAGCGGATGTGGAAAAAATTCAAGGTTTCTTTGCACCCCAGAAATCGAGTTCTGCCGTCCGTCTGCTCCAAATCAAAGGAAGGCAGTATCCTGTGGAAATTAAACACACGAGCAAGCCTGTCACGGACATTCAAGAGGCCCTTCTGAAGCGAATCTTTGATATTCATTTGCAGGAGCCATTGCCTGGTGATATCCTGGCTTTTCTGACCGGTCAAGAAGAAATAGAGGCCGCTCAACGTCTCATCGAAGAGCACAGCGAGACGTTAGCTTCGGATGTACCGAAACTATTAGTCTGTCCTCTATATGGCCAGCTCTCAATCCAAGCACAGCAGAATGCATTCTTACCCGCTAAGAACGGCTTTACACGGAAAGTAGTCTTAGCAACCAATATCGCAGAAACATCAGTCACCGTCCCGGGTGTTCGTTATGTAATCGACTGCGGAAAAGCTAAAGTAAAGCAATTCCGTTCACAGTTAGGCATGGAATCCTTGTTGGCAAAGGCAATTTCAAAGTCATCAGCGATACAACGGGCTGGCCGAGCTGGGCGTGAAGGGCCTGGCAAATGCTACAGACTCTATACATCAACAACGTACGACTCACTCAAAGAGGCTGACTTGCCGGAGATCCTACGTAATGATGTATTAGGCGCCATTCTAACGATGAAGGCACGCGGCATCACTGATATTCTTTCATTTCCGCTGATGGATTTCCCTGATATTGAGTCAGTGGAAAAGGCTTTGATACATCTACACTTTTTAGGAGCACTCTCAGATAATGGCACTATCACGGAAATAGGGAAGAAGCTGGCTCTTTTCCCAGTTTCTGCACCATACGGAAGGGTACTTCTTGCGGCGAGTGAGCCTCAATATGACTGTCTCCTCGAAGTCATTGATATTATCGCCTGCATCACCTCGGGGGAAAATATTTTCCACCAGCTGCAGTCGGAGGAAGTCAGAGAAGAAGTGGAAGAGTATCGCAAAGAGTTGTATCGCAGAGAAGGCGATATCCTCACGTACTTGACTACCATGCAACGGTATGCGGCGGAGAATGCTGACCGAATTGAATGGTGCAAGAAACGGAAAGTCAATATCCGGAATATGAAACAAGCCCTCAATATCCGAAAGCAACTTCGCGGTATATGCTTAAAGGAGAAATTGCTCACAGAAACACCACCACCAGACCCTCAGCCGTTTGTACCTATGTCTCCCGAAAGAGCGACGTTGTTGCTGAAATGTTTCATGAAGGGCTTCGGTACGAAGTGTGCCTTGTTAGCACCGGACTCTAGCTACGTCACAATACAAGGGAAACATGTCGTAGCCATACACCCATCCAGCGTCTTACACGGACAGAAAAGAGAAGCCATAATGTTTCTGGAGCATGTGTTCACACAGAGGAGTTATGTGAAGAAGGTCAGCACCGTTCAAGCCGACTGGATTGTTGAAGTTATGGGTTAATCAGTTCGCCTTGCGACGGGATTATACGTCTAGTTTTATTCGCATTTCACCAATCATGGTTTTTATATCACGACTCCTTTAAATATCAGTCAACCCAAAGATTACATCCAGCGATTCTTTTTTATTGCTAATATCGAAACATTGGTACTATGTCGAAGACGTGTGCCGTTTGGATGGGAAGGTTGTTTTCCTCTTCCCATATCCACTCGTCTCTCTGCAGTTTGACCATCGCTGTGCAAATATGCAAATTACTCAACCCTTTTTCAAATATCTTGCAGCAGTTACTAATCAGTTTAATGGCCGCAGGCCGAGCGCCCATCTTGTACCTTGTTAGCGCTATGCCCTGGAGGTGATACCAATGTCTGACGGGACCCAGTTTGTTGTCGTCGCAATCCAGACGTTTCGCCTCTCTGAATAGCTTCAGTGCTTCCGAATATTTCTTTTGATGAAAGTACACGGTCGCGAGGTTATGAAGAGTGGTGGCTCGCTCGTAGTAATTGGGCCCAAAAAGTTTGTTTTCGGCCTCCATAACGCGTTGGATTAAATCTTCTGCTTCTTCGTATTTCGCCAATCTAATTTGAACGATAGACAAATTAGACATGCTCGCGAGAGTATCTGGATGAGAAGGACCAAATCGTTCTGTACATTCTCGCACTACGTCGACAAGCATATCCCTAGCTTGACCCATTCGCTGTGTGTAGTATAAAACCATGGATAAGGCAGTCTTGGTCGTTAACTGCTCTTCACCGGGGAACAATACTGGAAGAACCACGAGAATATCTCGTAATATGTTTTCAGCGAGATCAAGCGTCCCTAGCTCAGTCATCAATGCTGCCGCTTTAGCGAGAGCACGGATTGTGTAAATATGTTCTTTGCCGTGTTTGAGTACCATCGCCTCGTATATATATTTCGCATTGCGAAAGGACTCTGCGAAATAGTACATACGCTTTCCTACTTGACTCATGCATTGAGAAACTTCTAAGGTTATCTCGGATAACACTCCGTATTCAGAACAATAGGTTTCGAATGCCTGGGACAAGGCAGAAAGGGCGTCCTGGGTAAACCCTCCTAGGTCTAATATCAATCCGAATTTATAGCACTGATCCGCTTTCAGTGCCCGGTCATCTAGGTCGACCTCCGCAGTGTTCTTCATAGCAGCCTGGGCGTGTGGGAGGATTTTCACATTATATAAAAGTTCGTCGGGGGCAGATTGGGATTTGGGGACCGTGTCGAAAAGTAGTATTCTAGCAGCTTTGGCTCGCGCACGGCGGATATACTCGGGCATTCTTTGTCTCGCCCAACTATGTACGAGGCCGTGGATGGAGTACAGTCTCTGAACCTGGTCATCTTTGGCCACTTTGACTAGTGAATACGCAATTAACAAGTCTATGCCCAGCTGCCATGGGCGCTCGATCCATTTCCCGGACTCGTCCACAGCTAGCAGATCAGCAAAGGACTCGGCGCCAACCCCATAGTCATCCTGCTTCCTATTATCTGGACGATAAGTGGTTGCTCTCTTGAGGATACTTCCCATGAGGCCTTCGTTGTGGTAGAAGCAGAAAAGGTTCAAGAGCTGGAGTGCGTATTTTGCGGCCTGGGCCTTTGTCTCGTCGGAAGCCTCGTGGGCTTGCTTGTTGAGGACCTTGTACGTGACATCGAAGGAAGCGTGCACGGCTCGGCGGACGAACGAGCCGTGATCAATATCTGGCTTTTTCAGTAAGTCATCATTTTGGGTTTCGAGTGCGGCCTCGTACTCTGTGACTTCCCATTGTTCCATCCGAAGCGTGGCGGCCGCCTGTTCAATGGCCAGGGGCAGATAACCTAAGGATTTCACAAGCCTTTCCGCCCCCCTGCGCGCTTTTTCATCCACTTCGGTGAGTTGTGCGCTGGACAGGAGTAGTTCGAGTGCGTCTGTTTCGTTTATTACGTCCACAAAGGTTGTCCACCTTTGAGCGGGCTTGATGAGTTTGTTCTGGCTGGTGAAGAGCACGGCGCCATTACTTCCACTGGGTATGTACTTGCTCACGTCTCCGCGCACATCGTCGAGGACCAGGATCCACGAATGCTCCGTCCTCTCCAGCCATGACAGCAGTGACCTTGGCGATCCGTCGCCAGCGTAACCATATTCCGAGCAATTCGTGAGTTCCCTAAAACCAGCCTCGATCGTTTCTTTATTCATCGCATCGACCCATAATATCATGTCAAAGCTAAGAAAATACATCAGAAGACTCTACTTAGGGAGTGCGGTATCAACTCTTACCAGTGTCCATAAACATCTAGAAATTTGGAGGCGACCTGCGACTTGCCGACACCAGGTTGACCATATATGAGATGACGTCGCTGGCGATTCGGACGTAGTTTATCTGGGCAAAGGTCCTTGGCTAGCGTATCAATGATATCTTGTCTACCGACGAAGAACTCGCTGACAGGTGGTCGGCTACGGATATCTTTCTTGGGCGGGTCGATCTGGCCGTGGTCGGATTGAGCTTTTGGTTGCTTGAGGTCAGCTTGGTTCCGTGGAGGCGTGAACAATGGGTAGCCGAGTGCTTACCGATCTGGCCAAGGGTGATGCCTCTTGGCTTTGCCTTGTCTATCAGGATCCGCACAACCTTATCGATCTCAGATGACTCTTTTTCTATATACACTTGCATGAGCCGGGATAGCTCATCGAGTTTCTTATACTCGTGCAAGCGGATATTCTCGGCTCCGCTAGGGAGTTGAAACCGAAAGTAAGTATCCAAGTCGGCTCGTATTAGACGTCGTAGATCCTCATGTACTTCTTCCGTATTCGTGGCTATCTTTTTGAGGTTGTTAATTAAACCGACGGTTTTCTTTATCCCACTCTCGGCCTCCCCAATCGTTACCTCGCCAGAGAACCCGGTTCCTAGACTGACAAGACAGCCTAGGACGCAGTCTGTTCCGAACAGGGCTGCCGCCTCATCGACTACCTCTTTTGCTGGGTTGTTACAACCCATTGCTCCATCGATGAAAGTTCTACTGTGGCTTCCGCGGGTGAGAACCATGGGGTCGAAGTACGACGGCGCGGCTGTCGTAGCACGAGCGGCTTCCCAAATCTGCACGTCCCTGTAGTCATTCCACGGGTCTTTCATCGTGGATGTCACATTTTTAAGCTTGGGTGGTCCATGTGCGAGCGAATCATCTATCGAAGAAGCTGAAGACTGAGAAGGGGATTTTAACGACGACGACGAATGGATGGAAGAGGACGACGAAGAGCCCGAAGGAGAAGAAATGTGCAGAGAAGTATCTTTCTTCAGCGGGGCTGGTGGTTCGTAGGTTCGAAAGCGAGTGGCCTTCCCCTGTCTATGTGCGGGCTGCGAGCAGACGAAAGCTTTAGACCGAGCTTCGGGTTTCGGGTCGATCATGAGCTCTCCAATCTGATGAGTAGCAACCATACCCTTGATGATGTCTACAAGAGGCTTCTCATGGAATGGATGGCCGACCAATACGCCCATCATCCCTTTCCTATTCTTCTTTGAGAATATCCTCCCCGAGAAGTCGTAGTAGGCCGCGATCGCATCCGTCGTCGTCATCTTAAACCGCGAGAGTAGGATAGCGACAAGTCTGTATCCCCACATCACTCTTGTTAGTGGAATGATCGATCATATATACCACCACTAGTTCGACGTCTTGCATTCTCTCCAACGCCTCTCTTCCCCTAGGAATAGCAACACCTGTTAGGTTCCTTACCCGCCAGTGCTTGTGCCCGCCATGAGATCAAAGTAGTCGCATGGTCTCGGTATGGAGGCAAGATTTTGCGCTTTCTGGACTCGCTTCATGATCTCGTCTAAGACCCTGAGTTCGCATATTCCGCGGATCCCTCCCCCGTCTATCGTGGAAACAAACGTTAGCTACCTACACTCAGACAACACTCGAATGACCAGTCACATGAGTATAGGTGAGTGGATGTATGTACCTAATGCAAGTAGATTTACCGGTGTTCCATCATTTTTAGACATGGCGTATCCCCCTGCTTTCTCTATTCCTTTTTTTTTTTTCCCGGATTGCTCTACACGGATCTAATTCGCCAGGGCCTCGTGATACTACGAGCAAGCGTCTATTATCCAAAACTGGGGAAAGAATATCTATAATATTAATGTAGAAGGCAAGTAAAATCTAGTTAATTATCGCCGCTGTAGTGGCTGAAGCAAAAAGAACGAAAAGAAAAAAGGGTATAATTGATGCCAAACAGAACAAGTAAAAAAAATGATAGCAAGTGAGGCCAACCGGCATGCGGTTGATATATAACATGTACTACGGCCGAGGACAAAACGACACATCACATCACAGCCCGACTGCTGCTGCTGCTGCTGCATGAACACATACAGCAAGATCATGTGGACAGAGGGCGGTGCTAGAGACACAGCAGCAGCCCGGCGAGCTGCGGGCGACCCAAACGGTCCAATAGGCAGCTAAGCGCCCACAGGGATCCCACGAGCGTTGGTGCATAACGAGTAAAATCTACACGACATCCAAGGGTCGATTGGGCATTAGGCGGCCCAGTTTGACGGCCGCTTGGAAAAACGCCTTGCGTACATACACTAGAGGCTGCTGAGCAGCGGTACGTAGAGTGGTATGAATGGACGGGTAGAGGAGGGATGTGGGTAAGGGGCTTCGAAGCCTTCCTCGGCCCGCATTGCGACCCTCGTTGGGTTCCCGAGGACGGACGAAATATTCCGGCTTCTTTCAGCTTCTGCCTTTGGTAAATGCATGTTATACTTTTACGTATAGGGGGATAGGGGGTCATAGGTGAAGTTCTATCAATTGTTAACCCATATTGGATTTTAATGCTGATGTTGAGAAGAGCCTCATTGCTTTTTGCGAAGCGCCCTACTTCTACTTGACCCCTCAGTATTATACCATAATAGAGCGGGGGTGAACTATACCCATATTATAAATTTGCTAGTTATAGCAAACGGAGAAAAAGAATAGCATCTAAATCAATCACCACCCAGTTCACATATCATGATGCTCGAAAGTGCGATAATTATGACCATTGTGAACTTAGGTTACGGTATTAGAAAACAGCTCGGAACGGTAAATACAGGTAGTAGACTTGTACGCCTACGAAGGCGGTACAATACAGTGTCAACAGGTAGTCAGATTTCCCTTACAAATAAGAATAATAAGAAACATGAGGTATTAACTTACAGCCAAAGAATCACATCCTTTACGTGATTGTACCTAATGTTTATTTATTTGTTTGCGAGATGCAAAACTATAACATCTCGTGTAGTTGGTCAGAAGAGAAGAACTTATTAAGCGCCCCTAGTCTAGCGCCAGCGTCAACAGAGGCATCCGAAGCCAAATACCCGTCGGTCCGAGACCAAAGAATAACGAATCGGCCTCGACGCTCAATAGTGATCCATACCCTCGGGAAAATATGAAACATTAGTGATATGCTAAAATCTCGGGAGTGGACTATGTAAGATCTGGTAAAATTGTATGCTTAAAATAGCACGAGGCAGAAGATTGGAACAAGACTAGGTTAATATATGACAAGTCGGTATGGGGTTCGTGTTGAGGATGAAGGACCGACCAGTTACGTAAAGCACTGCAAATCATCCATAATGGCAACGAATCGAATCAAGAACCCATATATTTGTTTACACGAGTATTACTATTAAAAGACTCGTAAATCGTATATATTGATTTCATTTCGAGACAGAAGAAAACTCGTAACACGCATCCACATTATTCGCCGGGCCTAAAAGCGCATCTATCTACCTAACATACCTCCTACTCACAACACCGCGCTACAACCCTATACCCCGTCTTCTATATTCACGTATATACAGGCCCATCAACATCCTTCTCCAAGTACCACGTCGAGTCGGCGTTAGGATCGAGCTCCCTAGCCGAGAAGCCGTTGCCCAAGTAGTGAAACCTGTTGCCGTGCGCGGGGTTATCGTAGACGTAGTCGAAGTCCTCGCCGCGGAAGTGTTCGAGCATGTGGAAGAAGTGCACGCGGCTACCTGGGTGCAGAGCCGTGACGGGCCCGTCTTCCGTCCCGCCCTTGAACCACGATTTACCTGGCGATGCCCATGCCGTACGCGGCATAAAGGTCGTCACATGTTGGCTGTAGTCTTCTACTGCTGCGTCTGATGGCACGATTGCCTTGATGCCTTCTTTTTGACACTTTGCTATTATGCGAGTGATGTATCTAGCGATGTGCTCGCTTAAGGTGAATACGCTACCGTGGCCTATAGGCCCGTTGGGGCCAAGGAAGGCTTCAAGAATATGTTAGGATGAGGTACGTAGGTAATCCTAAAGTTAGGGTCATTATGGACCAAGTACTTACTGAAGTAATTAGGCACGCCAGCAAGTGCGCACGACATGTAGCCTCTCGGCGTCTCTATCTTCATCGCGTCCTGGACGTTACCATGCCTGCCGACGATGGGGAACCGCGGAACGAAGGAAGTATCGAAGCCTGTGGCGCAAATTATGGCGTCTAACTTGATCACTTCGCCCGACTCGAGTTGAATGCCTTCCGGTACAACTGCGGCGATCCCTTCTATGATGACTTCTATATTCGGGGCCCTGAGAGCTTCTAGATATCCTGGTGCCGGCGTGATTCTGCGGCACCCCAGAGGAAATTGGGGGATCAAGGCCTTGCAGAGCCTCTCATCACCCCCTAGCGCTGCCTTCATATACTCGGCAACCTTACTCGTTGCAAACTTCTGTGCCGGGCTGCCGTTCACGATCTGCATACGAAAATATCAATGATAATGTTATCGAGGAGCCGGAAGTAGATATATATGGATCCTTACGAGTGCGAATGCGCCGTTGCTATCTTTCTCGATTGTTTTGATGAATTTACGGTAAAAGGCAGGGTCCGACTTGAACCTCTCGATTTGTTGTTGCGTAAAGTTCTCCTTCTCGTCGAGCTCTATCTCGCTAAGGATATCCTTAGCAGGCCCTCCCATCACCTTCATCGACAGTATTCGTGGGGGAATGATCCATGTCGGAGTACGGACAAAATGGTACAACTTTTTGACACCTACTCGAGGTCAGTTTATATAATAGCGAACAGAATAGGGGTCGACTGACCTGGCTGGATTGTAGGTAGCAACTGAATACCCGACGAGCCATTTCCAATCAAAGCAACAGTCTTGTTGGCATAGTCGAAATCTTTAGGCCAGCTAGCAGTATGTATTAAGTTTCCCTTGAAGTTATTTATCCCCGGGATGTCCGGCCATCTCCAGTTACTGGAGTATCTTGATTAGCAGTGCGTTCTGTCCAGGTGATGTGCCCTATGGTCGATGGTCTATCTTACTTCAGTATGCCTGATGCGTTAATGAGGAAGTTGGCATTGTCTCTGAACTCTTGGCCGGTTTCAAGGTCTACAACACTCAGGTCCCAAAGCCCACGGTCCTCATCCCACCAAGCACCCACGACCTTGTGTCGAGTCTTGATCGCGTCCGACATACCCTCTTCTTCGCATACCAGGTCTAGATATTGCTCAATCTCTTCGGCAGGCGCGAAGAAATTAGACCATTCGGGATTTGGGCGCCATGAGAACTGATAGTTGTGACTTGGTACGTCACATCTACATCCCGGATAACGATTCTCGAACCAAGTTCCCCCGACTTTCTCGTTCTTTTCGTAGGTGACGAACTCGTAGTCGGCTATGTTTCTCCTAAGGGTCCGTATCATATTTATGCCACTGGCCCCCGCACCGATACCTACGATCCTAACATGTTTAGTAGTTCCGAGGGGTGCCTCCCGGATTGTGTAAGGTGGCTTCGATACAATCTCGGGAGCCTTGGTGTTGCTTATACTCTTTTCCCCATAGTCTGGCACATGAGGATCTTTGCGGTCGGTTTTATGGCGTGTCATGCTGCTTGGGATGGCGAGAAGACGAGAAATCCGACGCTGTAATTTCGTAATATTTCTCATATTCTCGTGTCCAAGGAGACACAAGCTTTATACTTGGACTTGAACCTTGATTAAACCCAACTAGTAGACGCAAAATCGTATTATCTAGTACCCTTGGCGTGATGGAGGGCTTAGCTGAAAGCGGATATAAGTAAGAGGACCAACTAAATCCTATACGTAGACCTTGTAGTTCTAGAAAGGGCAAATGTGGAAGTTGAGTAACAGGGAGCCGCGTATCCTAGCCTACCATCAGAGAAGGAAGTTCTCTTTTAATGGTTTCCTATGTCAGGAGAGTTACCTGCCCGCTATTCACTCGAAATGCAATCTATTTGTTGCCCCCCTCGACTCATCACATTACGTATATGGCTCATGTTTGCGTCTCTAACTCGGGCTGTCATATATTATTTATTTACAGCCATCCCCCCTGCCGGGATACGAATGATAAAGCAGTCCATTCAATGGACTGCATTGTAACAGAACTGGTTCGCCACGATAGTCGAGACGAAATAAGACGAATTGAGAGCAACGCTAGCATTGACATGCCCAGTTCTTTAACTAGGAAGCCAATGAAGAGTTGCCTGATAGGTCGTCTTGCTTGATTATCATGGTTATCATGGTTATCATGGATGGGGCTGGACGTTGGTATCGTATTTCAGCCAATCGCCCATTGTTCGTGGAGGGGCTTCCACGTTCCTATAACCAACTGTGCCCTATAACTGTGCTGCACTGTACTTGGAATGATAGACATTTGTCCCACTGAGGCGTGCATCTACAGGCACAATACATAGGAAGTGTGAAGGAGCAAGGTCCCCTGGAAGAACCCAATTTTCGAATGCATACCCGCATATGAGGTACATGTGAAATGCAGATGTCGACCGTTTTGTGTGGTTTGACCAATGATCACGATAAAGCTCAATGCCTCATGTGTGCATTGTATGTGCGAAAATGTTGACGTAAGAAACCATGGTCGTATAATACACATATACGGCTCGGAATGCAAGGTAAGTAATAAGTGTAAGTAAGTGTAAGCTCGGGATTACCATAAAATATTCAAATTGAGTTTGATCTGGTTAGCGATCAATTGGTCAATTACAGCATTACTGTCCAGCTTTAGGTATGTACGAAGTACTATTGTACCCTAACTAATCGCACGCAGTGTATTGTACATGTACATACCCACCTGTCTGTATCTCGTTTTCAAGGGTCTGAAAACGCACTTTTAATTGTACATATTCAAACCTTAGATAGTGTTAAAGTGTCTACTCGCCTCACCCTACAGTGTCAGATATATGATAAGGAGGCTGAGATCCAACTAACTCGTGCACCTTCTCGATATGTCTGGACAATTTTCTTTTGGATTTTCCGGCGATGATATAGAGGATGACGGAGAGTCAAACTCTGCAGGCCCACAGGTCAGCGAATCTGCGCAGCCGCAGGCGTCGGCTAGTGCATTTCCCGTACCAGGAAAACCTTTACTCCCTGCCACCAGTCATGACTTACACCAGATGCTTTCTCAGCTACCGTCAAAAATTGCTTATGGCATCTTAGATATTGATCTAGATGGTGCTGGGAAGATTCAGCTACCCCGCCGAGAGCTATGGGATGTCCGAGTTCAGCTCATGGCCGAAGATGACGGAGGTGATACAGAACCCGGACTGGGCAATCATGATGTGAAGACCGGAGTCTACGAAGGCGGATTTAAATCCTGGGAGAGTAGCGTGGATCTCGTCAAGGTCCTCTCGCTGTCGAAATCCTTCCTTTCTGACATAGACACGATCCCGAGGTTGATCGAGGTAAGTCTTCTCGGTCGTAATTAGCAAATACCGCAGAATAACCAACTAGACATTTCTAGCTCGGTTGCGGCACGGCTCTCCCCTCGTTGGCGCTCTTCCAGTGGAGCCTCACTCTTCGGGCGCCCGAGAAAAGCTCTGCTCTCTCCATAGTCTTGGCCGACTATAATCCAACTGTCCTACAGCTCGTAACACTGCCCAACTTTATCTTAAGCTGGGCTCTTCATCAACGAGCAGATTCGCCTCTGCTAGAAAGCGCCTTCTCATCGGAGGGGGAGCTCGATCTGATGCCAGAAGTTCTTAAAGCATTCGATGAATTCCTGACAGCTCGCAAGATCTCTCTTTCTTTCTTTTCCGGCGCCTGGTCTACGGAGTTTATTGAACTCTTGAACTCCGATAAAGCTTCCAAAATAGGGAACAAATCCGGCCAGCGGACAATTATACTTGGTGCAGAGACCATTTATTCCCCTTTTGCTCTCAGCGCATTTACGCAGACAATATTCTCTCTGCTCAAGGAGGAAAAGGCGCACGGTAATGCGGCCGAAGCACTAGTCGGTGCCAAAAAGCTCTACTTCGGTGTGGGCGGCTCGTTAGACGACTTCGTCACTAAGACCCGAGAGATGGGTGCCAACGTTGAAGAGCTCCGAGAAGAGACGGAAGGCGTCCGTCGTGGTGTTGTTCGTTGTAGCCTTCCTTAAAACATTGATCCTAGCTATCCAAGGCCCTGGGTAAATCTGCGATAGCAACGGACTGTAGCTTTAGGAAGCGTCAGGTGCGAGTTCTAATCCGAGTCGCCTAGCTCGACTACCCAGAGTGTATCCTGGGGTCATGAAACTGCTGTTTCCATGTTAGAAATCAACTATCGAGGTTAATGCATGAGTCGACTTCCGTAGCCGCAACCTTATACTTAGTTGAGTTAATGGATTAGGTAGTTAAGGGCTGGCATTGTGTTTTAACTTCCCGACCTTCTGATTTTGCCTGCTGGAACCACAGCTTGTGGATAGCAAACCCAAAACCAAGCTGATCTTCAGCGAAAATGCCGGTACTAGCAAGGCACTATCTTATTCTTGTTATATCAGTCTGATTCTTGTTATATCTATATGGCCAAGGAGGGCAAACTAGTCAGCAACATATTGTCTTCCGAAAGGCAATACGACGAAAATGAAACGTCTGGTGTAGACAATCTACCAGGGTCCATATTATTGATTAGGTTTTAGCTGAGCCTTTTCTCAATTGTGAGACTCGTATTCCGTAGAAAATCATGCTACGCGCGTTGAGAGAGTGTGGACGTTAATAAGGGGCACCTTCCAAGGTCATTCACAGATTCGGGAGTGATGGGTTATGGTAACCGAGAAACCCCCTAAATTGCATATGGGGGTATTGTACCTGGGGAAGCTGCAAGGAGGGTTCTGACCGGGAGCACCCCCTGTAAATTAGATCCAATTGGGTCCTCTAATGCAGGAAACTAATCACCTAAGACTGACAGCCTAGACATATGTAGCGTGGATTTGGCGAGATTGCGCGGCCCCACACGTCCGCTTTAGGTTATACAGACGGCTGCACGGCAGCACGGGTCGAGATCCTGCTGGGAACCGGACTTGTATTGTACCTTCATTGTCAATGCATGCAGTTTTCCCTTATCAGCAGACTTCGTTAGATAGGCCAATGTTTGCAGATTCCTGCTTTAAAACCTAAATGTAAACGAGTTAAAAAGATATCGCATATGTTTAATGCCCTTCCTACATGTAGAGGTAGCTACCCTAATGAGGCTCTAAATACCCTACGGTATGTAGAGGGCTGGTAATACGAACTGCCGAATGAAATCATCTGACATTTTTCATAGGCGCATAATACGTCGTGCTAGCGTACAAGCCCCTGGTTGTGTATCGAGGCTGCACGTCATGCCCTGATCTTGGCATACGCAGCATTTTTACTGCATGTGTTTATATAATTCGAGTCGACTTAGGTTAGGTATGTAATCGGCATAGCTAATTATATTCGGCATGCCTCAAGTTGGGAAAGAGAATCTTGGGAGAGAAAGAAAGTCGGTCTCCTAGACCTGATCAGGTTACTAGGATGCAATAGGGCAAACATTGGTGGCAGCTGCAATAATGGCCTCAACTAGGTCTACGTAAGGTCCCAGGCTTAATGGGCGGAGATAATTGGCCGGAGTTGATCTATAATACAACGCAATGCCCGACCAAGATTAGCTTTTTCCTCGAAAAGGAAAGGCACATGGCCCCGGTGAAGATTGGAAAGGTTGCCTAATTGCATATTTCTAGGCAAGTTTGTGATGATTAAGCCAAATTGGGATTAGTCAAATGGGATTTTAGCCGTTCCTGGCTTCTAAAGTAGGTGTGCTCTTGCAAGTTAATCTCGTAAATTTGCGGTTGCCAATTTCCCCGGGGATGCGGCCTTGCACTTTCCTGGCCTGCTGGCGCGCACAAGTTGGACAAGAGCCACAAGAGCCTTCTCTTTTTCTTTCGTGCCAGCTGCTCACCTGAGCTTCCATTCCTTTTTCAACCTTTACACGCTCATTATCCAAATTCAGTTCTCTTGTCGCCTTTTCGCGTACACTTTTCTAATTACAACAACATTGGTAAGTTTGCGATTTGTTTTATGCTATATAACCCGCGAGAGAAACCTCAGACAACCCACTTCTATCTGCTAGCCCGCTACGTCGCAACGATCTTCTAAGATCCCAATCCGCAAGTGGAAGGTTACTGTTTATGGGACTGAACCACTTAAAGTCATCTAACGTCTCTGCGGATAACATCAGCTATCGTTGTCGGCAGGCAACATAATTATTATCGTGTGAGCTCTACTGACATTGTCCTCGTCCTTCCACAGATCATCTCGTCACTCATTAAATACTTTAATACTTTCTACCACGAGACAAAATGAAGGCCTCTTTCATCACTACCGTCCTCGCCGTACTCCCGGCCTGGGTTAGTGCGGTCGCCATCACCAACAGCAACTTCAACGACATCGAGACTGGCAAGCCTTTCGAGATCACCTGGTCCGATGCTGCTGGCCCCGTTTCTCTTACCTTGAAGGATGGCCCCTCTGACAACCTCAAGACAGTCTCTGAGCTTACCTGTAAGTCTTATAAAACTTGATGGCCTACTCACTGGACTCATTTGCTAACGGTACACAGCTGGCCAGACTGGCACGAGTTACACTTGGGTCCCTTCTACCTCGCTGCCTTCTGGAACTTACGCCCTCGAGATCAACGACGGCACCGAGGTGAACTACAGCCAGCAGTTCGAGATTTCAGGCGGCTCTGCTAGCAGCAGTTCGGTTAGCACCACGGCCTCGCAGACTAGCACGTCTTCGGCTGTCTCGTCGACTGTTGCCTCTAGCAGCGCCACCGTCACTAGCAGTGGAACTTCTTCGACTCCTACTAGTTCTAGCACGTCGTCTGGGTCTTCTAGCTTCACTACTAGCACTAGCAGTGGTTCCAGCACCAGCAGTGGTTCCAGCACTAGCAGTGGTTCTATCACCTCGTCTAGCACCCGTGCTAGTTCCAGTAAGTCAAGCATATATATGTATCTATTAGATTTGGTGAGCTGATATGTTGTAGCTTCTTCTGCAGCCAAGACCTCGTCTGCTACCTCCGAGACACCCGTGCCCAACACGAATGCCGCTCAGACGGTGGCTCCGTTTGTGGCCCCGATGCTTCTCGCAGTTGGTGCGCTTTTCGTGTAAGCGCATGATATGTCTCGTTCTATTCATCAAGAGCAGTATGATTCTCCCGGTTCGGACGTTTTCGTTGTACAAATACGCTTTTCGCCTCTCGTACAATGCCATGCACTGGCAGTTGAGGCTTAATGGAAGGAAGCATATGATTTAAGAGCTGTTGCGATTAAAGGGATTTCGACGTATGAAGCGTTTTGGGACTACTTCGTTGTATACGTAGAGTATCCCAGATCAATGTATAATCTTCTTAGCGACAGGTAGTTTCCGTCGCATAGTCGTGATAAGATCCATCTGCTAGTGCTCAATGAGATTCAGATCGTTCAGTTAAACTAAGATCTCGATACTGGGAGGACGCTCGATTGTTAAGGGCATGTCCGCCAAGGCCGTCCTTCTCCACTTGCATATCTGATCTAAGATTTCCGTGCGGGAACTCGCATGGTCCAATAGGAAAATAAGCATGCGAGATAGTTGTGACGTTTTAAAGATTACCTATGTTTCAAACTAAAGTATGCTTCCAACGACGGGAGTATACGAGTAGATGGAGATATCAACTACTAGTATTCTATGCTCCTCTTTTCCTAACATCTATGTACTGAGTAACGTAGATCATGCCGCTATAAGCTAGCTCAAGAGGACGGCATACATGTGTACATTCCAACGAAATATTAATCTTGAGTATGTTGTGAAGCAATCATCATAGTGTCTATTACTTGGTTGGCACATATAAACAAATTTCTAGAATGGATAGAATGGAAGCTGGGCAAGACATTCCTAGGTATTGAAGATGTCTTTAAATCTCCACGTGGAGATAATCATATAAAGTTAGGTAGCTTCTTCTTCTAGAATAGTTAGCCCCTTACTTCGCCGTCTTTTGATAATAAGCCTCTTATCGTATATTCATGGTCATAAAAGTCAAACCAGTCTAATACGGATGAATGAATGCATTGTTAACGTATAGAACGGGTCTTTTTAGCATTGGCGTACACTACCTAGGTACCTAGGTAGGTAGTCGTTCCCATAAAATTCACGAGTTGAACATATACACTAACACTAACTACCCATCCTATCCTATTTTCAACACGTTCATAAAAGACATCCCGTTGAGAGCGAATGTCTTCTGATGTAAATTCACACTTGTCGCATATTAAACCCTATAGTTTGGTAGGTGGCTAGTCATCTAAACCTCGGCAGCCTTTTCACTCAACTATTCTGGCCTTAATTTCTGATACCAAATACTCTGGCGTTTCCTAGCATCCAGAGCACGCGAGGTCATGCAACTTCGTTATCCCTGCCGCCAACCCCCTTTCCTCCAATTTTTTTTGTTTTCATTATATCGTATTTCGCCCTCTCATTCTCGAAATTTATCAGCCTACAACCATTTCTACCGTGAGTGGCCTCTTTAGAAGTCGATATCGCCACGGAACGTCTCGGGATCGACACCAGGTAGAACCTTCTCGGCAAGATCCCTGCGGCCCATCTGCGTAAAGACGCGGCGCAGAGTGTCGTACAAATTAGTGCTTCGGTTCTGGGTGGTCATTGCGTCGAGCTGTGCATCGCTGACACCGCCGCCCAAAAGCTCGCGGGCCTTCTCGCGGCCCTCCTTCTCCACCGTCTTGTGCATGCTGAGCGCCGCCAGCAAGTGGCCCGCCGCCTCCGCATGGCACCCCATGTTAATGCAGCTGACACCGAGGTTGTACCGCGCGCGCACGAAGTTAGGTTTCAATGTTAAGGCTTTCTCGTACGCCGCGATCGCGTCCTCGCTCTTGCCGCTATTAGCCAGCGTTGCCCCTAGACGGTTCCACAACAAATGCACCTGGTTTTGCCGGTTAGACGCCCCAAGCTCGGATGACGCCAACGCCGCCGAGAAGCAGTCCACGGCTTTGTCGTACTCTTCAGCACCATAGAATAGTACGCCTAGACCCACTTGCACGTCCGGATCCATGTGTTCGCCGTCTGGGCTGAGCCGCGCGGCCTTGATGAAGAGCTGTGTAACCCGGTCGTGAAGCTGATGGCGCTCTGTGAAGCCCATATCAGCCGCGGAGGAGAGGTCTTCAGGTGAGATGACGGAAGGGTATCTGGTGGATAGCCATCGCTCTAGTGTCCGGTAAGCTATGCTATCGTAGCCTTCGTTTGTATAAGAAACCGCCAGGGTCATGAGTGCGGCCGAGTTATTCGGGTCGAGGTTCTTAGCTTGCTCTAATGCCCGGATAGCTGCCGTCTCCTTCTCGTTTTGCGCCTGAGCCATACCGAGCTGGACCCACGCATCCACGTGTTTCGGATCCTTTTGAACGGCGGCCTCGAAAGCTAGAGAGGCTAACGATAGATTGCCACCCTCGTCGACGATCCGCATACCCTCCTCAAACGGGTTTGCCGTGTCCTTAAACAGATTCTCCTCTTCGAAGAGATAGTTCTCTACTTCGGGGTCAGCCATTAACCTGCTATTGGCGCCAGGCATACCCCAGTCTCCAAAGCGATCGGCCCAGTCAGGATCACCCAACTGCTCAACCCATTCTTCCTCATTGATAGCTTCCTTAGCGGCCGCCTCCTCTGCTCGGATGCCTCTCCAGATAGACTCGAAGTCTCCGAACTCGTTCGTTTCCGACTCTAGAATTTGCTCGTCTAGCTTATTGAGCTCGGGCTCCAGGGCGGCGGCCTCGTCTTTTTCTTTAACATCCTTCTCCTGTAGTTCGAGCTGCTTGAATTGCTCCTCCCACTGTTGATCATCTAGTTCCACTACCTTTTCCTTTCCTTTCCCTTTATCTTGGACTGCTTCCGGCGAGAACTGCTGTTGTGGCATAGGGCGGTACATGGGCATGCCGCCATTCATACCGTAGCCCATGCCCATACCGTTCATCGTCCCCATTCCCATCATCGGGGTTTGATACTGCATGGCTGAAGGCATGGGACTCGCTCGGGATGAGTTCACTTGACTTGTCATGTGCTGAAATTTGGCATAATCTTCGGGGGTGAATTGTGTGCCCTGGGGGACCTTGAAGGCGGATTCCATCGCTGCCTGGGGGTTCTGCTGGAATTCGTTTGCCCATGCTGGTGAAGTCGAGTTCGCTCGTAGGTGAACACCGTGCGAGGGGTGATCTAATCGTATCTGATTCATGCCCTCAAGTGGCATGTCGGGTAATCGGCCATTCTGCTGCAGAAAGCCGTTCATCATCTAATGGATATGTACTATTAGCTCGTGCACTCGTGGTAGGTAGTTATTGATTAACACTCGTACCTCATCTTGCGGGGCATGTTGTGCAGCACTACGAAAGCCGCCCATGCCACCCTGAGGAGTGCCATTTCTAATACGGTCTCTTTGCAGACTGTTGTCTTCCTGGGTATGTTTCGCAAACTGGCTAAGAGGGTTGCCCGCCGTCGAGCACTCAGGCCCGCCACCGAGGAAAGACATGTTGGAAGTCGAAAGTCGGAAGTCGGAAGGGTGTTTTATGTACAATCTGACGGATTAAATTTGTGGACAGAACTATGCGCCAAACTATGTTATAGCTTCTTTGGTAATGGGTAACGGGCAATGGCGATGGAAGGTTTAGAAGTGAAGGATGTAAATAAACAATGCCGATAGGTACTAGAATCAGTTCGATGTCGGAAGGTGCACAGGTGGCGGAACTTCAGTGCACTAGGCTTAGGTACAATACCTAGGTAAGGTACCTAAGGGATTTATCGTACGTGGGGAATTCGTGGGGAAATGGTATAGATGATTGCTTAGACGTTTTAAAGTTTAAAACGAAGCTTGAAAAAGAAGGAATATTCACATGTAGGTGAAAGACGGGTGAATTTGGGCGGAATGGTTTATCGTAAATCTTTTATTACAAAGCCGTTTTGACAACGAGGTGACCTCACTAACTAGTGTATTCCATATGGTAGGTTAGCAGGTTAGGTACCTAAATTGGCCCAAGATGCCGAGGAAAGCCAGAGGCCAGCCACCTGAACCTGTAACACCTACGGCATCCGCCGAGGTCAATTGGTTTGCCCCACCAAAAGCTTCGTGGTAACCTTCCATTTGATTGTAACTAGCGTAGTAATAGGTGGTCCGTGCAAACCGGTATAGCGCTAGCTTCACGGAAAACTTTGAGCTTGCAAAATGCCCATACATAGGCAGTCGCAATTCAGAATGCCAAGACCCGGCCGTCAATTTTCGATTGAGACTGATAGGTAACTTGCCTGTAGGTATTTACTGTGTCACATGAAACGCACAAGTATCAGAGAGAAGTTTTTTTTTTAGTACATTCAGTTCCCTATGAACCCCAGTTTCGTGCTAACTACCGATATTTGATAGAGGCAGTTCTTCTTAAAAGAACTTGAACTTATGTTGTTACATACAATAGCTTTCTTTCCATTTGATAGATGAAAAGCTGCTGGTAAGGCCTGATCCATGTCACCTCGAACCTCTCATCTGTCATGACGCCTTCCTGGTCACATCTCACATAACCCATCGTCCAACCGATAGTCTTTTCCGGAATATGAGATTATAGCCATCAATCCGAAGGCAAAAGCATCGCACCTATCGAAACCCGCTTATCTGCGCGGGTCTCGGTTTGAGGTGGATCGAGGTTTTTCAGTTCGAGTGCTTGCGAAGTCAACGCGTAGAGTGCGCTCTCCTAGCTGAAAGCCCTGGAGCTTATCGAATGCCTTTTGTGCGCTCTCCAGGGTCTTGAAATCAGCATGGGCAAAACCGCGAGGCCAGCCAGTATTGCGGTCCACAGCTACGCGCACATTGACAACGTCGTCCAGATCCCGGAAGATGTTGTTCAGATCGGCATCGGACGTTTCGTATGGAATGTTACCGATGTATAACGAGGTTGTCGGCTCTTCCGGAGCCTTTGATACAGGTCGCGCAGTAGTAGGCGACGTCCTGGGCTGAACAAAGAGGCGACGACCTTGCCAAAACGAGTTGTCTGCTTCCTCAATGGCGCGGGTTGCTGCTTCAGCGGTTGAGAAGGTAATGAAACCGTAGCTAAAACCCTATTAACACACACAATCGATAACTGGAGAGTAAGAATTGTATGAATCAATGTATCCACGTACCCTTTACTGGCGCCTGAGGGGTCACGGCCTAGGCGGAAATCTATGATCTCTCCATACTTGTTAAACGCCTCCTTGATAAGATCATCTGTGGCCTCGTAGGGAAGGTTCCTGATAAAGATCTTATTGGAAAGGTCCTCCGGATCGTTGGCCGTAGAACCGGTCCGTCCAGCAGATTCAATAGCCTCTTCTACAGCAGCCCGATCACCCTCATCTTGGGCCACCCGCGATGTCTGGGAGAAATAACGAGCTAGAGGCATGATGGTAGCCGGCTGCGCATTCGCCTTGCAAATCTGCATGGCAAAAGAAGCAATCTGCTGGCGCGGGGCAGCGACGGCAAAGGCTGAAGAGCATGCTGCTCTAGCAGCTGCGCGTCGAAGGGAATGCCTATTGAATCAAACAATTAGCTCCAATTGATCTCTCGCTTTCAATAAAAAAGGGCCAGGTTCATACATTTTAGTGATAGAGTCTTTTGAAATAAAGAAATGCTCCTTCGAATAATTTAGATGTGAAGTTGCAAGATGTAAGGGAAGATTTTAACTTGTAGGACCCTTAAAAAAAACTTTGGATGAAGAAAAAATTTCGCTCCACTAAGGGAATGCCCACATAGTGTGTACCTTATCTGCTTATCCAAACCCACACAACTCTTACGGAGCACGCCACTAGTGTATTAGGTAATTGAATCTAGTGTAGCTAGCCTTAGTTAGGTACCCTAGTAACCTACTAAATTGCCTACATGTAGGTGCATGTGCTCTATATGTATTTATCCAAACAATTCTCTTGAATCGAGTACCTAGGCACTTAAAGAGGGATATATATCTATGTTGATATATCCAAATATTTTAACTTGAAGCTGAATAATGTAAATGATCTGATTCGAACTTGCGTGTAGGATCGAACCTACCTACTCGTAGTTTTCGTTCTATTACAAGTCGGCCTCTTAAGCGTGAGTCGTCTTAGGCTATCATAACAAAGGCAAGCCCGTTATAGAAACACGAGTTATAAGCAGCCAGCATACCATCAAACTCGTTTCCAGACCGACATAAAATCTTAGACATGAGGCTGTATCATATCTTCGCCGTCCGAACTACGGTCTATTTGACCCGTGTTGCTTGGGTAGGTGATCCCGGTTTCAAAGGATCGTTACACGCCATTCTAACTCCCACCACAACCCCAAAGCCCTTTTTTTAGCCTCTCCTACTGTATCCTTCCATGCCCATCCCGAATATATCCTCGTAGGTATTCACCAATCGTGAATTTAGTGCCCCAAACCCATGACATAAAATTAGCCGAGCAACAGAACGGCGGGTATATGTGTATATACACTCCAATAAGCTCAACATGAGCAGCGATGAAACCGTGAACGATATCTCGAAGGCCGGCACTCGAGCAAGTACCGGCTAAACGTCGATATCTGCAGCCAAGTAGTCCATCCGCTGCTTGAAAATAAAATTTCGCACATTCCCCCTTTTCTATAGGTGAAGAGCAGAGCGTCGCTCTAGGCTAGCGATTTAGGGATGACTAGCATCAATCCACACCTTGACATCATCAGCGAGTCTGAAGGGATCGAATAGCCACCCGCTTCAGTACCACCAACGCCAAAATAACAAAACTAGGCAGTATCCTTATTCCGACATGATATCCTTTGTACCAAGTTCATCCGCGCCTTAAGTTCCGAGGTGCTCATCGATGGGGAATAACCGTTTGCTTATACGGTGTATCGATGAAAAAGCGCTGCAAGTCTAGTTTTGATAACTGCCGCTCCCCGATATGATATGTTTACAACGACAACAAAAGGAAATGTGAATGATAGTAATGACGGCTATTGGAACCGGTTTTGACGAGGATCTTGGTGAGGATCTGAGCGATATCCGTTAGGTGGCCTTTGAGAATCGTATTGTACACCTGTCATGGAATCTGGATTGCTAGGAATGTTGTTACTTAAAGCTCGTAAGGGCGGGAGCTCCGGGCGAGGGACTCTGCCGTACGGGTCCTGGCCGTATGGATCCGCGGACGGTTGCGACGGCATCGCAGTATTCGGCGGGCCTTGGCCTGGCGGTATCGGAATACTTCCTCGAAGCTGCGCGTTCTCCATGCGCAGCCTATCGACTTCACGACGCAACATTTCCGTTTCTTGCATGACGGCTTGGAAATGACTCTGAACACTCTTGAGAGTTTCGCTCTGTTTCTGATGCTCGGCAATAGCTAAATAGCAGTTAGTACGTGCGCCAATGCTTAAGTGACAGCTGCATACCTTTTGTTAGAATCTCCCACTTGGATGCTTTCGACCCTCGTTCCTGTGGCATCAAATCGCGAAGCTGGTCAAACAATTCCTTCATCTCTGTTCTCCGCTTCCGTTCCGCTAGCTTGTGACTTTGCCGAAGCTCAGGTGTCCGACTATACGGCTGATTGCCACTATGCGGGCTAGACTCTTCACTATGAAGATCCGAGAGTTGCTTGTGCTGAAGCGTGTGGTGGTGAATCGTTTGGAAATCTGGAGCTATACCATCGTCGAGACGGCGCTGCCCGGGTGGTAACCGAGATTCGGTCGTAAATTGGCTGCTCGCAATCGACTCCGAGATACTACTTCTCCTAGAATCAAAAAAGGTATGGTTACCAACCGTGGATGGCATGCGCTGAATCTCCTCCTCCGGGAATGCCCAAGCTTGGCCTTTAGTTGGTTCCGCTGCCCTAGCAATCGTGCTTGTAGCAGGACCAGTGATAGCCGGTGCGGTTTTAGTTGCTTTTGGGTGTTGATCGTTAGGTGTGCGTTCGACATTCGGCTGGTATCCATTAGATATCCTGTGCACCGCCAGGTGGTCCATTCCCGCACGGGAGTTGCGTTGTTGCACCAAACTTCCATGAAACGAAGTCGTAGAGTGGTTCTGACTCGCGTAAGGGGAACCACTCAACCTCAAATCACCAAAACCCTGGTTGATTCTGCTATCAACACTCTCCCGTCGTGAATCCGGCCCGACACTTGCTGCACCCAAAGACATGCCGCCGGGTATAGAATCGAAAGACTGCGGCCGGTCGAAACGTCCACTACCTGGTGTCGTCGGCGATACCATCGACGCCACACTCATGTTACTCGCGGGAGTTATGATTGACTGGGGGGCCAGGTTCGTGGTGGTCGGAGAAGGAGTCTTGTCATGAACGGAGTGGTATACATTGATACCTATGCCCGAGGCTGCAGAAGTATCTATAGGGGTTCCAGCAGTTAGCAATGCTAATACTAAACTTTCGGCTAGAGGTTTACTATAGTAATTACATACGCTTGCTAGAGGTATCTGTGCTTGAATAATAGGCTGAGTCGCGATTATCCTCGGGGGCATTCAACACCGTAGCCAATGTGGCTGGGATTTTCTGCGACACAGGTCGAGACTGATCTGCCGCCATGCTTGCGAAGTTTGAATTGAATTTCTATGAAGGGGGAAAGAAGGTAAAAAAGACTATCGAGGGGCTAAGTAGCAGCTTTAATGAGATGCCCAGTAGGTGAGCACTGGGGCCACCTAACGAGGATGCAAAGACGTGCGGGTGCAGCGTCGCGGTATAAGTTGGTGCTTTAGACTAAAGTCACCCGAACTAAGTTATCAGATGGACGGATAGACTTGGGACGCGGCAGCGCTCGACATCGGTTTACATTGGTGAACGGGGTCTGATCAGCATTGACGCTAAATAACCAATCGTAATTAAGCGCAACTGGTCCGGTAAAAGCTTGAGCTCGAGCTTGGTCCTTGATGCTTGGTCCTTTGGTAGGAAAGAGAAGAAGAAAAAAGCAGAGAGCGGAGGTCGGAAAGTGGGACGGAAGCTAGCTAGTAGAAGTATGTAGTAGTAGTAAATGGTAGAAGAAGTAATAAAATATAGTAGCGAGTAGGTGGTAGTAGTAACCAAGTAGTAGTAGAGGTAGGTAGGTAGGTTAGTAGGTATGTATGTAGGTAGGTAATGTAGGTAGGTAGTAAAGCCGACAGGGAACTGTGTAGAACGACAGGTCAAGAAGCGTCAGGAACGTGTCGTTGGTCTCGGCACGCGAATACAGCACTACCATAAAATAACGATGCGCATTAGGAAACGACTATTGGGTGGTTGAACTTAAACGTTGGGAGGAGTATAGTAAAAAAAGGGTAAAGAGGAGATTTTGACAAGTTATGGATGAATGTCCCAAGAGTAAAGAGAGGATAAAGAACCCCCCAGTTCGAGTAGGTAGTTCCCGTCAGCACAAGGGCTCTTGCACATACAAAGTGTACATACAAAGGATGATAAGTGTACGTAGGTACCTATCTTTCAAGCGTATGTACCTAAGTGCCAGTGTAGTGCCGTGTAACGGGGGGTAGTTCCCTCTGGAAGGAGGAGGGACGGGGACGGGGGAAGCGCTTTCTCAGAGAATTGAAAGCCCAAATAAAAATGGAGGATGGGAAAAAAAAAAAAGAGGATCCCCCCCTTGCTGGGATCGAAGGAGGGAGGCCCTGCGCGTGTTGCTGTGGAGGAACTGCAAGAGAAATGGCAGGTCGAAAAAAAGAGCCGAGAGGATGGCCATTCCTATGTATTTCCCAATGCATACTTAGCACGCTACCTCCATGTAAGTGTCCGTGTATGTATGTAAGCGTGTAGGTACTATAAATGTAGGTATGTTAGGTACGTAGATGTATGAGTAGATACCTACCTACCTGCCTTTCGTAGATACATCTCGAGATGTAGGGTCAACTTGCATCCATGTGTAAGAGACATTAACGGCAGCACGAGCAAAGCCACACGTACGTTATAGATGTATCGGAATATCTGACAGACGTATGGACTGCATGTATGTACCAGACGAATGTACGCTTAGTGTAGCGTGGTATGTACGTGTATGTAGGAAGGTTTGTCCATGGCGTTTAGACGATGAGACGATGCAGCAGCTGGCCTTCTGGCTAAGGATTTGTCGCATGGCTATTTCCAGGAATATCGCTAGCGAAGGATACCTCGACCGAGAGTATATGATACATGCTGTGCTATAGATTCTACGCTAGCGTGTCACTAATGAGCCGCTCATCGTTTCTTTTTCCTCGTGGCTAGCCATGTACCGGGCACACGTGAGGGAAGTTGAGCAGGGATTGTCTACCTATGCACATGTGCATGGATGGTGGAGTACGACATGGGAGCGCCCCGTGGCTGCAGTTGAAAGTGACTGAAGTTAACTTTATGTACCATGTACGCCATCCCATATGGCATCCACGCCAATGCAGAGGTAGCGGAATACCTACATGTACAGGAGGTATGCAGCACGTTTATAGAGGTACTAACAGCAGGTATGTACGCTTGCGGCTTCCACATACAAGATGTACTATGCAGCATGTATGTACTTCAATCGACATACAGAGGAGCAGAGTAATGTAGGTACTCAAACGTGTAACGTATATTACCGTATTGTACCTATCCAACCCCAACTACATCATAAAATCGACGAAGAAAGGTTCCGGATTGGGCCTTGTTAGGTATCTTTGCTGTGATCAACTTTGGATAGGATTCAGCGGCAGCAGAAGTGCAAAAGTCCAGTTAGTTCTGTGCGCGAACCGCAAATAGAGAGGATCTTATTCTATGACGCTGTCTTCTTTTTTTCTGTTTTCTTTTCTTTTGTTTTTCTTTTTCTTTTTTGGAGTCGGAAGAGCCGAATTGTAAGATTACCTAGAAAGTTTACATAATTCTTTTTTTTGACACGCAAGGGAGTTTGAATATTCATTTCTTGGTATGTACCTAGTTTTATATTATATGCCGCCCCCGTCATAAGACACGAAACGACATGGTTGTAACAAATCGAGGCGTTTTGGCAAACTGGAGCTTGGGTTTGTTGCCCAAGTCCAGGGAACTGGTGGTCTGTTTCTGGCCTGTGCGGTCGAGCTCGGGCAATCGGAGCGACCCTGAAAAGTATCAAGAGAGGAGCCTCTAGTGTAGGTCAACTCCAGGTTAACTCCCTGTTTAAAACACGGGTAGTCTGGTGGCTCGTGCCAGAGCCGAGTGTATTCAAATACCGAATAACGGCGTTGTTGGTAAATAACATAACATAGATAGAGTCTAGACGTCGTGTGCGGGAGACATTAGACATTTCGTTACATAGGGTTCACATACAAAGCATACAAAGCATACAAAGCATAGAAAGGGCTTTCGAAGAAAGGCACGGGTATCACAAGCCAAAAACGTCAAGTAGTAAGGACTAGGTATAAGAATTTTTATACTTACTTACTCGCCATATCGTACTAAGGTAAAGCTTCTACGAGTCAAGGCGCACAATGACCTTTGTTTGACTATTTCCCAACAGTTTATAACCCAGCCGATGATACCCTAAATATGTAAAGCAGTGAGCTGTTTCGTACGTGGCGAATACCTCGAAGACCAGTAGGACACTATATATAATATATATTTGCTGTTATCACGACTAGTTATAGCAACTAGGAACTATACGATGTATGTATGTACAGTGGTATGTAGAATTGAGATCATAGATTAGCCTAGGATGAGAAGCACCGTCGATGGCTGGATGGGTACGTTACCATCGGTGTCCCTGAAAAGAAGTAAGCCCCGAAATGCAGACCTACCTATATACGTACTAGGTTAACTAACTGCTAACTAACAGACTAACTAACTATGGTTTATAACTGGATCTTTCTTACGATACCCATGCCTGTTTGGCTGGCCACGATCCTCCCGCCGCCACGTGAGGTGTATCGACAAATGCCCAAATCAGCAGCTTGGCTTGGCCAGAAGCTAAGCCCAAAACTGCGAGTGTTAGTATGCAATGGATCCTATCGATTATGCGGGGTGCGTTCCCAGCGGATAGCTTTCCGACGGACCTGTCAAGTCTTGTCTTATGGTCGATCGTCTAAGTCGCGGGGGCCCGTTCCATACATTGATGGCACTCACTCATATTTACACTACAATAGGATGTACATGGAGATCTCCATGCCGCTGCCCTCGCACCGTACTATACTTGAGATCTATCTAGCTTACACTACCTAGGCATCTGGCCGTACACAACAGTTTCCGCCGCCTTAACCATTAAATATCCCTACTTTGTAGGCTGTAGGCAACCGGGCTTGTTACCGCCAACATAAGACGACAGAAACACCTAACGCAGCAGCATTCCAAAAATTGGCGGCGGCGCCCTACATAGGTAGATAGGTAATTCTAACGAGGCGTAACTTGTTTGCTAGCTGCGCTTCGTCCCAAAAGGAGAGATCAACGCGCAAAGACGCTAGGCGCCTCAACCCATATGTGCAAAAGGCTTAAATCTTAAATATGATGTCTCGGGTATGCCAGCGCTCCCTTCTCGTCCAATCTGAGGAGCCGGGCCGACGTTTAACTCAGGTAGGTACCTAGGTAGGTAGGTAATTAGGCGTTTAGCTGTCATCTTCGGTCATAGTGTATGACCTATAGCCTCGAGGGCCTTTTCGTCGAACCGCGTCATCCAACTTGCGCGCCTATGGACGGAAAAGCTCAAGTCAATCTTAGTCAGATCAACATGATGAAGTCTTCGTCGATAAACGTAATGCTCGTGCATCTTTGACAAATCATAGGGGTCGTATACGTTGTATGTGTTACACCCCGTCTCCTCATATCCGAAATACAATGCTATAGTTATCATCGTGTACCGAAGTTGAAGAGATACCTAACGGCAATGGACGTTTCTACCTTTCGTAGACGTCTCGCATCTTTGGGATTACCTAAGAGACCTATCGCCGGTTTTTGCCAGGGGATGCGCAACACGCGTCGTACACAAATTCACGAAGAGGACACACGCAATTTGACTTGCCGCTTGTCATCTGGCCGGTGTGATGATATTTATCATAACTCACTTCCGGTGTGCTGCGAGGGTTTTATTGTTATTATTTTTGGGGGGGAGTATGTAAAGTTTTAGTAAACAGACAGTATCCGGGTCACCACTAGGAAGAGCATGAGGTATGCCTGTCTCGTAGAATATCCGCGCCGCATACATACAAACGTTTGGGTGAGATGTTACCAACCTTACCCAGAGCTTTTTACAGTTGACGAATTGGATCTTTAGAAGCTCGTACGACTCGAGACAGCTTCGTACGTGTGATGTATACATACATAGGGGGGGTGGAGGCCTTTACTAAGACATTCTTCTCCGCTTTATACAGTATAATGCATGTTTGATGCAGCGTACAAATTAAGTACCGTCTACACATAGGTGTAGGTAGATTCGAATTAAGGTCTTTACGTACCTAATGTACGCAGGCAAATGCCCACGTGGTTGACGGCGTTCCACATCGCTCAAGTCATTCGCAGCATACCTATCCTATCATCTCATCGCTCCTCGATCTCTCTAGCCGCAAAGTTGGAACCCTCTACGATAGAAATGCGGCAAAGATGGTCTCCGACCACGATATAAAGTCGCGTTTCAATGTCTAAAATAGAGACGGGGAACATAATCTGGGGGCGGACGGCACTTCAAACATAAACCGGCCTATGTGATAGCCTACAGGAGGTGCCGTCAACGTTGGACCAGTCAGAATTTTCCATGTAGGTATGAAGATTCGGTACCAATTATATGTAGGTCAAGGTTCTTGTGTGCCTGCAAGGCGGATAACGGTGATCGTGGTTACCACCTTACCACCTTTACCACCCCTCCTAAATTTTCTCTCATGATGACCCCTTCAGGCTCGCAGACTCGCAGGAAACTGGCAGGCTTCCCCATCCCTTGCCCCCCAAACTTGGTGCGAGTGTGGACGCGGCATGCGGCATGCCACGTTCCTCATACACTTAAAAGGAATTTTCCTTTAGCTAGCGTCTCCGCCATTCTCGATTCCCTGCCTAGTGCCAAGGTTGCCAGGTATCTCCGCTAGTAGTAAGGCTAGGAAGAAGCAGGGTTCTTCGGTGGTTCTCATCATTTCGGGAGTGAGATCCAAGTCCTGGCTCGGCCGTTCCCCGTCCTTTTTTGACCGAACCATTATTCGATTAGCACCCAGATCTGATATTAAAAGACAAGCCTCATGCTGGCCCGTGGTCCGAGTCCCTTATGTATCAAGGTCCTTTTCAGTCCCTCAATCCCTCTGAATTCATACGTAGTAAGAAGCAGCTGGGCTAGGCTGGGCTGTGCCTCCTTACTCCTACGTAGGTATACTGGATCTATGTAGGTAAGTAAGTAGGTACCCGAGCGATTGAGGTCCTCTCGGTCAATTACATACCTAAAGAGCGTATGTAGTGCACCAGCATCTATGTACACTGCTTACAGAATCTGCCTCGTGCCACACGCATACTTGCTACTAGTGTATGTACGTACGTATCGTACGTACAAAGCCATATGCACTCCACGCGCTACACCCATATAGGTAGGCTATTAACTCCTTTCTGCTTACTATACTTGTAGTATATATAAGTATGCCAAGAATATTCTACAGGATATCATGAATTACTTAAGAGTCAGCAGCATTCATAAACGTGATATACCACAACTACCGAGACTTTAAACCTATTATATGCACGTATGTTGAGTAAGTATGCAACGCACATAAAGTAGAAGGGTTCCGTTAGTACTACGCAAGTATCAACTACTTACATAGTATATTTTTCAAGCAAATTCATCTTTTTAAGATGGTGACATCCAGCGGTCCATATTAGCTAGGGCCAGTAAATGATAAATACCACACCCAACCAACAAGATTTTATTCTTGACGTGCCGGGTTTCTGTAGCGTTAGAACGAGATATGGATGTGCTAAACCCAACTACATACTAATTTCAGTAATATCTTATTTTGGCTTCGGCATGTCTAGCCGTTCGCACGAAAGCCACGAACATGTTCGCTGAATCAACAAACTATCGAAGACGGGAAAAGAAAGTACTTATTACCCACCTACCTGGTATCTATTAAGCTTCCCCGCCTCTTCAATTGCAGATTTTACTTTTAAAAGCTTGTACATACTTTGATCAGCAAACGGGGTAGATCTACCTAGATGAGCAGATGTAACCTCTACCCAAACTTCCTCTTTACGTGATTCATTCTTTCGCACGAGACTGGTATATAATAGCTGGTCATTATGCATGCGCCGGCCTGTGGGGCTTGGAGAGATCCAGCCTTACAGACGAAGATACACACAGTGCTCGGAAACATCTCGACGGAATTAAACCGTGCGACAGGAAATAAGATGCCAGAAGGATATAGTATAAGATGGTCGGGCGTCCATGAAGTCAGCCACATATTTAATTATTACCTACTAACTACATAATACGATACTAACGCTTTGGCTCTTCAATAGCCTCGCTATCCCTCGCTATCACATGGGGTTCACCGTACACTTTACCTACCCATGCCAACGGTATCACATATGTTAATAGGTTAACGGATCCCTAAACTCAATTCGTCCTCTACGAATACCTGGGCTTCGAAAATAGACACGCTTCTCTGACCATTAGCAGTTAGACGCCGCCCGCGGAAGATCCCCTGAAGGAGCCTCCACCCTCGTCTAATCCGAGCCGATTCCTTTCGGTGTCATCAACATTGCATCACGGCGGATCGTAACTACACTAACAACTACCTTTTCTTACCTCAACCCAGCTCTCAGTTTTTTGGTCGCTATGTTTCACGTGAATATCAAACATCAAGGGATCCAAGTAGTAGGGTTGTTCAGCTCTTCGGCGATATCCTTCAAATAGCATGATCTCGGTCTGTGAGATATCGCCGAAGGAATGCCAACAGATCGGCGCGCCACTCCCGTTGGGGGCTATCCCGTCTGTGACGCCAGCCTATGTAGAGAGGCTCGACGTACGTGCGTATGGGAGGAAAGCCAGCCTCTGAGTGGTCAGTCTATGCGCCCGGGGCCATGGTTAGTAATACCATATCTGCGGGTGAGCTTGATCCTTCGAATAAACTATTCACGTAAATGGGCAATTCTGTGAGCTTAATGGTTTAAATCCCAACTCGGCCGAACCCGTCCTGGCGTCAGCTTCGTCCCTGTTCACCTACCCAGTACACGGGCTCACCGGAAGCCAAATAAGTCTAGCGATGATTACCTTAATATCGTACGTAGTAAGGCTCCCCCCAAAGGTCCGTTCGCACGTGTCACTGGGATCTATTAAACTTTCTCTAAAGGCTTGGAGGCTCAAAACTAGTATCATAGAAACATGGCTCAAGTGGCCTCTTCTGAAGTTTCTCCTAGGGAATAAAATCTTTCGGCTACACGGCATAGGTAATTCATTCTAAGATCGATCACATAGACTATAGTCAGTGTTACCCGCCAATAGTCAGCGCCAGGGGCTACCAATTGGTGTGAATCGCAGGCTTTCATTACACGGCTAGGCCAATAGTTTCGATGTCAGCGTGCACTAACACCATCCCGTCTCGCTAAACTTATGGCCCTACATACCTAGAAGGACAAGGACCTTCAGGACACATCAAGGTACTTTCGTTTCTTATACTGCTATGTCGATGGGTAGGTTAGATTAGGTAGTATGAGTTTATTGAGCAATAACTATAGTTATCGACCCCAACCCTAGTGTCTCAGTCCCTCCCGTAGTACTGAGAGGCGGTGCGTAACACGAGCCCGCCTCATGGGGAAGATGCTGGCGAGACCATCTATCGCATGCGCCCTCCCCAACCCGTCTCTCTAATAGGATACCTATATTCCCCTTTCCAACGATCGGGGTAACTTGTAAGACATGGGACTTTGGGGACACGGCATATTCTGTGCGCAGTATACCACGTTTCTAGATTCCGAGAGAAAGTAGCGCGATCTGATGCGATAACCCGAAGTATCACACGTTGAGACCCGTCTGTCTCGGACGCGGATGTCACGCTCTGGAAATAAAAGCTTGTCGGTTTGCTTAAACACTGCCGCTTCCCGTCTGCGGCGGCGGCCTCCCGTTACCGCTTGACGGCCGAATCTAGATCTTGAATAGGCAGGATTTCGCGACCGAGTGGACATAGACATCTCCGAGCTTGCTCGGCGTTGAATGCTTAAGGCCAAGTCTAGCACGAGAAAGGTTTTCTTTTTTTTACTTGGTATACCGTAGGTACTTACCAGTCAGTGGAATATCACATTCTGTCATCCCTCGCGTAACGTGGCTTATGTCTCATATTGGCGCGCCTCCTTTAGAGAGCCAATCTCGTAGAAGAGTTCCTCTCCAGCTGCTGAAACACATGTGCCCTACTGGCATCACGATACCTTTCGTGGTACCAGTGCCGTGGCTCTCGGGACGAATCTGGTGTAACAGTTTCAGGGGTCGATGGCGCTTTTGCAACACGTCCGAGAAACCGACAGAGTGTTACCGACTGTGTGATTGGGCATAAATACACATCTGCAGCTAGCCTCGTGTCCGCCACGGCGGTCAGACTACGGCTTGGACAAGTATCTACGGTCACGATGCATAGGTATTTGGGGTTTACCTAGAAGATGAAAACAGAACGCCCTTACTGATATACATGATACATGATTAGTGATCCCGATAGGAAATGACACTGTCCACAACGATATAGGCTTCGTATTTCTTGGCAATAGTTCAATTAGGTACCTAACCTATGAGTTTGCCTAATAAGATTAGGCCGAGTGTGGCGTTTAAATGGATTTGAGATTTGGGGGACGTGCCTACATCAGACACGATAGTGAAGTTCTAAAGCATTTTGAATTCAACCTTCCTTGCTCCGTTGTTGGAACCCGGGGACAATAAAATGGTGGATCCCCGAGATGTGAGATGTGAAATTGCGGAGTTGAAAGGGACTCGGCGGCGGACTTGCGGACTTCACATGTCATGCTCCGCAGACCGATTCACTTTTTAGTTTCTTTCTACCTAGTTACGTCCATGCCAAGTTTATCTACCATGAGTACGGTTTACTTGTCGCTGAGAAAGTCGTCTTTATAACATATCGAAGATATTCCCCCAACTAGCGCATCTTCCTCTTCGAGCGGAATTCATGGCTCCGCGCGGAGGCTCATCTAGGCAGAAGAGCTGCAACGCCTGTGTGAGGGGCAAGCGACGCTGTGACCAGCGGATGCCAGCTTGTGCTAATTGCACCAAGAAGAAGCGCCTCTGTATCTACGGACGACAGTCGGACACGCAGTCGTACAGTAACTTTGCGGGTGTTCCGACAAGTCTAGACTCTTTCGACGGTCCTCCGTCTACGTCCTACGGTGACAGTCTTGTACTAGATGACGGCAACGTCCCTACTACTGCGGGCGTTGACGTAGATATTTCCCCTGATGAAATTATTCAACTTGATAGCACGTTTGAATCTCTACTGGGCTCGATGAATGGGCCCGGGTTTGGAGATCTACCCGGGCTGCCCGATTTCTTGAGGCAGGATACGCAGATAGTATCAATTCCAAAGAGTAAAATCCTAACTCCTCAAGACTATTCTAGGGTGTCAGCCGTATGCGTAAGTTTTTGTAAGGACCGTTTTTCACTCTCTTGGTACTTACATTAGTAGGACGATTATGCTCCGTGGCAACTTGAAGACCCTTCAACTGGAATTGCTTATGCGATGAAAACTTTCAAAAACTTTCATAAAACGATTGCTCAAGATAACTCCACTATATATATGCATCGTCACTTATATCTAACTAACACGCCACCCTATATCCTGCAAGCGTTCTCGGTGTGTGTTCTCTACACGAACCAGACGGAGGCAAACCGTGGCTTTGTTCTGAGAGTTCTTCACGAGAACGTCCATAATCTCGTAACAACAGCTAGCGGTGCATCGTTAACACCGCGGGAAAAGCTTGCGAGAGTCCACGCTCTACTTGTTTATCAAACTATTCGTATGCTTGATGGAAACGCTACTCTAGGGCAGCAAGCCGATGATGATGTACCCTTATTAGAAGCCTGGAATGGGGAGCTGCGCAAGATAAGAGATAACCTCGAGGACTTCGCTGAACTTGATGACGCTGAGATTCGTAATAAGCCACCTGAGTCTTGGGAAGTATGTGTGAACAAGTTACCCCTTAGAAAGCCTTGTGATCGCTGATATATTGTCCAGCGCTGGTTATTCGCAGAAAGTGTTAGGAGAACTTATATGATATGCGCTGCTCTCGTTCAGTTTTGGGGTTTATTGAAAGGACGGACGATACCTGGTAAGGACATCAGCATGTTAGATCTACATACCTAACTACTGGGCTCTGACATATAAACGCAGCGGATCTCGGGGACTGGCAATACGTCCACCGGTGGACCCTATCGAGACATCTATGGACAGCCACGAACCCCTTAGAGTTTCACAGGGCATGGAAAGAGAAGCCGATGTGGATCATCTCAGCCTTTTACTTCGATGAGTTTTTGCGGACTGGAAAAGGAGATGATGTGGATGACTTTGCGCTTGCTTTCCTCACATTGTGGGTTTATCAAGCCATTCCATCTCCATTATCGGCTACTAATGTCTATATCCCTAGATCCTTCGGCGTCGACGAGATGAAAATGTTTTGCTATGAGACAAGCAGACGGCTCTTAGAATAGTCGAAGGCATGGTTTGCCACAACTCCGCAGTCCGCCAACGCGGAGCGGATTATGCACAGCACATGCGGAAGATGGACGTATAGCAAAGGGTTTTATGACCTGGCCTATATCTAAGATTGGCCTCGTCTTCCTATAAGTATGGGCTGTGTCCAGCTGTAAATATCACAACTACTCTCGAACTATCACGCTCACAGACTTATCAATAACCCAACTCAAGATATAATCAAATATTAATTTCCAAGTAAACAATCATGTCGCCTATCCCCTCTCGTGAACTCGGAAAGGGCGGCCCCCTAGTCCCCCGCATAGGCTTCGGTATGATGGGCCTCTCTATGAGCTATGGCAAGCCTATGCCCGACGAGCAAAGGCTTGAACTCCTTGACCACGCCCACTCCATCGGGGAAACTTTCTGGGATACTAGCGACTTCTACGTAAGTTCTTGCCCTTGTATTAACTAACATCCGGCGGATATGCCCGCACATGTGTGTCTACGGGACTAACGTAGAACTATACCTACCAGGGAGATTCGGAAGATCTGATAGGGAAATGGTTCGCCAGGACTGGCAAGCGCTCTGATATCTTCCTCGCTACCAAATTCGGCGGTATACTACTAGGAGAAGGGGGCTTTGCTTTCCGCGGCGACGCGGCATATGTCCACGAGGCGTGCGACAAGAGCTTGAAGCGTCTAGGCGTAGACTACATCGATCTATGGTATCCGCACCGGCTGGACGGCAGCACGCCGGTTGAGCATATCGTAGCTGAGATGGTCAAGATGAAGGAGTACGTCTGCTTGATTACACCTGCGTTTATTATATATATCCCCGCTCCGTTCCACTCTTACTTGTAGGAGATCTGAATGAATTGGAAAGCCTAGCAAAGCTAACCTAATCGAAAAGACAAGGCAAAATCCGCTACCTAGGCTTATCTGAAGTATCAGCAGCGACACTACGGCGTGCTCATGCCATACACCCGATCAGTGCTGTGCAAGTATGAGCCGTACCTACCTACCCCTATTTCCCCGTTCAACAACACCCAAGCCAAAGAAATCGTCTAACTTAAGTACCTAACCTACCTAACCCAGGTCGAATACAGTCCCTTCACAACCGAAATCGAGGACTCCCAAACCAACCTCCTCGCCACATGTCGGGAGCTCGGCGTCGCCGTCGTAGCTTACTCGCCGCTCTCGCGCGGCCTCCTCAGCGACCGCATCAAGAGCCCAGCCGACTTCGAAGCGGACGACGTCAGACGCTACTACCCGCGCTTCTCGCCGGACAACTTCCCCAAGAACATGGCTGTGGTCGAGGAGCTGAAGACGATGGCGGCTAGAAAGGGGTGCACCGCCGCCCAACTGGCGCTCGCGTGGCTGCTTAGCCAGGGAGACGACATCTTCCCGATCCCGGGGTAAGTGAGACAGGCGTGGCTCGTCCGAAATTCCCCGTCACAGCTTACCTATTTTATCATGAGAACAAAATTTTTTTTTAACGGAACCACGCTGCTTCTAGGACTACGAAAACTGCGACGTTGGACGAGAACTGCGCAGCTGCGTCGATCTCGCTCTCGACGGAGGAGGTTGCGCGGATCCGGACCCTCGTCGAAACTGCCTCGTGTCCCGGCGCCCGTTATCCGCCGGAGCATAGTCTCGCTCTGTTCGCTGATACACCGCTGCCCGAGGATTATGCCCGAAACAAGGAGGATCGTGGTCGGGTTTTGATCACCGGCACCATATATAAACCAAGCACGACTACGGATCGTGACTGAAGTGGAGGCACAAACAAGTTACATCGTGGGTTCTATATTATTAGGAGTAGGCTATACGTGGATAGTTATATTGTTTAACCGTATTAAATACATTAGCTTGCCACTCTTACTCCTATTACCTTAGGTACTTTTATTGGCACATTATATCCGATATATCTCAACGTTGCTTCTCCCTAAGCTATTTCTTCTAATAGTCCATACCTGCGGTGAATCAGCTCCCTTGCGTGTCTTGACTCACCAATGAGAAGGCGAGATAATAGGGCGCCCAAGAGCCATTTATTCTACGGAAGTATTGGAGACAAGACGTGGTAAGGAGACCTTGCAGGAGGTGGAAATCTACAATATCCACCTCTTAGAATAATGGCAAAGTGTATACAAACTCTATACTGCGTACTGTATGCTATAAGGAGCTGAATAAAGTTAAGAAGCGTCTGACACTAATCTTAACAATATCCATCTAGTGCCAGAGTACATGGTGTGTAATATTGTATTCCATAAAAATCCATCGCTATCGCTATGCTAAGTTTATCCAACGGTAGAACTATTGACGAACTTACACGGTGTATTCTACGCTGTATATACCAAGATCGGCAGTAGCTCATAGCTTAGACTTGACCTTATCCCACAGGCCGAACGTCTCCAATCCCGCGTCCCCGTCAAAGATATCCCTCTCGACTTTCCTAAAGTTGATCTACACGGTATGTGTAAGCTAGCTTTCCTCTAGAGGGATGGGAAGTACTTACGTGTCTTGGACTCAGGTCGCTCACTTTCTCTACTCCAAGTAACCTCATACACGTCTCTGTCTCCGCCTTGAGGACTATTTGAATCACGTTGTTAGTTAAGTTCAACCCAGACAACAAGCCGGAAAGCTCGTTAAAAGAAAAACTTACTCTCCAACGTCCTCTCAACACCCTTCTGCCCACCGGCCCCGAGCCCGAATAGAGCAGCTCGGCCAATTCCCACAGCTCGGGCACCCAGGCAGAGCGCCTTAACCACATCAGTGCCGCGCTTAATGCCGCCATCAACCCAGACCTCGATCTGATCAAATACTTGCGGGCAATGCTTGCGGATCTCGAGTAGGGTATGTACAGCAGGTGGCGCGGTATCCAGCGCGCGCCCACCATGATTCGACAATATAACGGCCTTAACCTGCGGCGCATACTTCGCCGCGAGGAACGCGTCCTCGTGCGTCTGTATGCCCTTCAGCACAATCGGCAAATCCGTGTGCTTCGCCAACCACGGCAGCGTAATCTTCCACGTGAGATCCGACGCCGTGCCGAAGAAGAGCTGCTGCCCCACGCCACCACCGCCGGGCCGGTTGGGCTCATCCGAGGTCTTGACCCCGGAGGCGACCTTGACGGCGTTCTTGAAGCTCTGCTTCTCGTCGAGCTCGCGCTTGCCGGGGACGGGCGCATCCAGCGTCAAGCAGATGAACTTGAACTTATCGGACATGCGATTGATGCGGGCCAGCATGGCTTCGCTCTTGGCCCGGTCGTTCTGCACGTACAGCTGCCAACCGAAGATCTGCCCTGGTATTGCGTCTGCGACAATTTGCTCCGGCGTCATAGAAGCGTTGTTCGAGATCACTTGTAGCGCGTTGAACCGGCTACAGGCCCGAGCAATGCCGGCCTCGCCATCGGGATGGCCTAGCCGGGCCATTGCGGCTGGCGCGACGAATATCGGTATGTCGACCTTGTGTCCCAGCAAAGTCGTGGAAGAATCGCATTTAGTGCAGTCGATGAAAACTCGCGGCCGCAGTAGGATGTCCTTATAAACGGCATTATTGAAAGACTTGGAAATTGTATCGTCGCTAGAAGAGTAGTAGTAGGCCCATGCCTTTTCGGGCATGCGCTTCGTAGCGACCTCCTCGATCTCGTTGAGATTCAGTAGACTCTCCATAGGCGGCGGACCTTCTACGTCCTTCTTTTCCTCCTTAGCAGCTGGCTTGCTGACCTGGACTATAGTCTGGGGGTCAATTCGGCCCAATTTGGCCTCAGGCTTGAGATTTTCCTCTAGTGTACCCGGAGGGTGTATAGGATCGTACTCGTCCGTTGCATCTCGGCCGGCGAGCTGTAAGATGATCTTGGAACCGCCGGGGTGCGACGGTAGGAACTCGGTTACATCATAGACATTCCCGTATAACACCACCCAACAACTCTCGGGTGTGGTATGCTTCACGACTGAGAAGCCGCACATACGATGGTTAGCCAAGTACAATAGCCGAGGGAATAGAGGAGGGTATAAGTGCTAAGAATACCTAGAGTTATGGGAGTTTTATCTTACCTTCCTCGGCACTAATGAGCTTTTCTGCCATCTTCATAACATAGCAAAACGATAATGTCCAAAAATACTCACCCCAATTGTTTTTTTCCTTTGTTTTGTTAAAAATATTAGAATTGAGAAAGAGCTCTCGGTGATATTTAACCCGCGGCAACCCGGAGCTCAATCAGCATCCCCCATCCCCCAAGCATGTATAAGTTAGCGACCCCGCGACTCCAGATAGTGGACTTGGTGGACATAATGGGGATGGCCCATGGGGGCTATTACTATTTCCATAGTTTCCATTGGCTACGCGACTAAATCCCGGAGCCTCTAAGCTGCTAAGGGGCAGACTACTAGGGAGACCCAAGTGCTTGGAAGCACCGTTAATTCGCTCCGCTGAAAAAGCAACAAAGAGCTATATTCAGGGGCAGGTTTATTGTACATACATTAGGTACCTAATGTACTAGGTATTAGTCTGTCTAGAGCCAAGGCAAATATATTAAGAGGCTGTTTGTAAACATAAGCGGTGCTTTGCTTATGGCCCGTGACATCTTAGCACATAAGCAGGCTTAAATTTGACTCGCTTGTGGGGGAATCCCCAGTATAATTCAGACCAATTAGAGCTAACCTTAATAGCCATAAGTCGCTGTTTGTTTGTGGTTTTATGCTTATCTAAATGATTTAAATGCTTATTTATTAATTTTAAGATGAAGCTATTCCCAACCTCGTTGTCGCTATTGCTAAAATTATGAATATACTATTCGCTAAATGCGCTATAATTACAGCGTACGCCTTCACTAATATATCATTATAAGGGGCTATCAAGTGCGCTGTAAATTTTTCACTAGTGCGCTATAATTATAACGCGTTTAATGGGCAATAGCGCTGTAAAAGCCATTAGCACAATTGATCAGCTTCGAAAAGCACCTCTGTTGGTACGTTTCCAATTCAGCAAAAATTTAGCAGTAGATTTAAAGCCTAGGTATTGGATGGAAAAGAAAGTATTTTGTAGCACTCCACAAGCAAGATTATGGTAGGGATAAGTTAAGCAATATCTATCTCCAAACGCATTGCTAATGCTTATGCTTACCCCCTACAAGTTTTTTCATGCTTATGTTTACAAACAGCCTCTAAGTATCTTCGACAAGAGCCAGCTCGGGTTCTAGACACTTAATTGCTCATCTATATGAGATCAAAACTCGATAATGATTTATTATCGTGCCATCGTTCAACTATAACTTTACACCATACACATTACGTCTCTGGCTGGTACCTTCATCTACATAAACGAGCTTTCCATAACGAGACTCTAGCCCTCGTTACGGATTACACCAAAACACCGGCCTCTCGTATGTAAGCCACGTACCTAATCCACCGAATCCATAGGTAGCTCTCACGAGGTCGCCTTTATAATCCTCGCCCCATGCTCCGCAACGCCATAGACCGTAGCCTGCGGATTCGTGCGAGGCGTAATAGGGATGACGCTCGCGTCGCAGACGCGTAAGTTCCGCGTCCCGTACACGCGCAGCTGCGCATCAACAACGCCCCCCAGCTCCCGCGGGGCCATGGCACACGTGCCCGTGAAATGGTGCGCCCCGACCGCCGTCTTGCGTATATACTCCTTCGCCGCGTCCAAGTCCGCGAAGCTGCCCAGCAGCGGCGGCGCCGCCGGCGTGCGTCTGCCGTCGAGCTTCAGCGCGCTGGCTAGGGGTTCGGTCTGGGCGAGTTTCTCCGCGAATTGCAGGTGACGCGCGAATACCTCGAGGTCGAGGGGGTGGCTGAAGTATTTGGGGTCGATGGCTAGGGCTGGCGAGGAGTCGCCGGAGGCTTTGGTGATGTGTACGGAACCGCGCGAGAGCGGGTGTGCTAGGAGCAGGACGAAACTCAACCAACTTTCGTCTCCGGGAGGCGGGCCGGCCATCGTCCCGTCGCCGTTGGATCCTGCGTAACCGGGAATCGCGAGGTAGCATCCGGACGCCTCGGTAGGCGACGTGAGGATGGACCGGACAAACGATTCGTGGGCTTCTGCAAGCGATGTAGGTTTGTCGGGGACTGTAGAGCTCACACTTTGCAAGATTTTATCGAGTTCCTGTTTTCCCTGTTCACTCGTTACCCCCGGAAATGGGAGCTGTGCAGCTATATTCGAATTGCTCTTGGCAAAGGGACCTTTTTGTTTTGAGTAAGCTTCCATGGCGGCACCGAGGGCGGCCTGATCTTGTCGGGCAAGCTTGTCTATAGTCTCAAAGCCGGCTTGTCCTCGAGTTTCGAAGCTCAAGGTGATCAAGGGGTGGTTCTGAAGGTTCTCTCCAACGTTTGGATTGTCAACTACAACATCGATGCCAAGTGACTGTAGGAGTTTCGCATCGCCAATACCCGAAAGCTCCAATACCTTAGGCGAGTTGATCGTGCCCGCCGAGATTATAACTTCTTTGCGAGCTCCCACAATTTTCGTTTCCCCATCTTTATTAACTTGGACGCCGGTAGCTACGGGAATATCTGACTTGTCGAATATGATCTTCTCCGCCAAAGCCTTTGTCCAGATAGTGAGATTGCTCCGAGGTCGTGCGGCCTCGAGATACGCATTTCCGACGTAGCTCCTCTGTTTTGTAGCAGGATGTAAGGAATCTGTGACGATCAAGCCACCGGAAAGCTGCCCAGAAAACGGGTCATCGTTTACTGGGAAGCCGAGCGCAGTAAGCGTTTCTCTCCAAACCCGCGGCCATTCGGTATCTTCATCAGGGACCGCAAGCTGGATCGGGCCCTTAGCGTCTGTCCCCTCCGAAGGTAAGCTATACGCCTTTTTGAAGGACTCAGAGAAGCTCGACCAACCCCACCCCGAGTTTCCTAGAGCTTCCCAAGCATCAACGTTAGCTTTAGAGGTTATACTGAAGGCCAGGCCATTCAGCGCGCTAGATCCCCCAAGTAAGCGGCCTAGGGGGAACCAAATCTCTCGGTTTTCAAGCTCGTTCTATAAAGACGTTAGAAAGCGCAATATAGACGCTAATAAGGTATACATACTTGAGGTACAGTCCTGAAACTATATGCGGAAGGTGTATTAAGTAAAGTAGGCCACATAGCAGGGACGTTGACTCGGGGGTCGGCCGTCTGATCTTCACCTGCCTCAATAACGAGGACCTGGACGGCGGGATCTTCTGACAGCCGAGATGCTAAGACAAGGCCCGCTAGTCCTCCACCGACAATAACGAAGTCGAAGCTTTCGGACGCCATGGTGTCTACACGATATGGTGAAGTTTAAGTCTCGTTACGAGAAAGCATAGAGTAAATCTGAGTAAACTGGCCACTGGAAGAACGAGCAAAATAATATGGTCAGTGTAATGCACATGGCTTACATACCTAGGTAGGTACCTGCTCCCTTACGTAGCACCGGGGATCATGCGGTATACGTTCACCCTCTCGTACAGTGGTGACCTGGCTGGTGCTAAGGTACCTAAACTAAAGAGAACAGGGGTCTTGTGCTTCCCACTATGAAAGAGGGGAAACGTGCAGATGGGATGGGGTCGTAATCCGCTGTGATATTCTAGGGATATGCAATATCCCGCTTATACCCATTTGACTAATAAGTCGTATGTGCTCAGCTTCAATCTCAATAGTATCATTGTGGTGCTTTTATGTAGGCTTCCAAGACAATAATACGTAAATTTCGATTTTTTTTTAATTTAACAGGTCTACGAGATCGTATTCCGTCTCCGTAATGCTAAAGTAAATATGTTGTTGTCAATTCCCGAATCAAACAACCCTCAGTCGAGTAGATACGACTAGTAATATATAACCAACCTACCCAATTACGCAGCCGAGAACGGCCAGCCATTAATACCAGTCGTAAACTGTATCCCCGACTCTATAGCCTTAGCTTGTCCCTTCAGCTCGTCCACATCCCAATTAGCCCACACGGCGCGGCCCTTCAGGAAGCTGGCTTCGGGGCTAGATAGCCATACTAGAAAATGGGCCGGGAGTTGGGCTAAACCGAGCAGGTTACTTATCAGCAACACATATAGGTAACCAGACGAAGTTAGAAGGCTTCAAACTCACGTTTATCCAAAGGCACAGCCTCGGCCTTCGCGCCGCTCTTCCTGAAAATATCCGACTCGATCAGACCAGGGTGCACCGTCGCCGCGAATACATTCGGCTGCTCCGCGGCCAGGAACTCGATGATCTTGGTCTCGGCGAGCTTCGACGCCATGTACGCAGACAAGCCGGGCAGGACCGCGCTAGGGAGCGCAACGGTGCCGGTGTTGAGAGCTAGGATGGTGGCATGTGTCTTGTTCGCGGTAGGCAAGAAGGTCTTGATGCTAAGGAATGTGCCTTTGGCATTTGTCTAGCAAGTGTTAGTTACCTTAGGTAGGTACCGAAGGTTTGTTATCAAGATGTGAGGGTATGCATATATTAGGGATAGCTCGCATTACCTCGAAGCTTTGCCACCACTCGTTAGTATCCGAGGAGGCGATGGGGCCGGGAGTAGAGACATAACCGGCGGTATGGATGAGGATATCCCACGATCCTACTTCGGCCGCAACACGCTGGAGCGCGTCTTCTTGCGTAACATCTACTGCGAAAGTCTGAGCCGAGACGGAGTTAGGAAGCGCAGAAGCTGCCGTCTTGATGGTCTCCTCGGTGCGGCCCAGGAGTACGATGCGAGAAGCCCCAGCTTCGGCAAATGCGAGCGCGGTTTCGCGGCCAACGCCACCCCCCTATAAGATGTATTAGATGGCGGAATAAAAAGCTAGCTGGGTAGGTACTAGGTAGGTAGTTAGGCTAAGCTCACAGCGCCGGTAATCACGACAGTCTTCCCCGCGGCACTAAGCTCAGGCCGTTTCGGAGAGATAGCTGCGTAAGTATCGTTGTGCCAAGTTGGCGTCGGGGACGGCACAGGAGCTGCCATTCTTTCGATATTTCGCGTTGGTGTTTGAAGAAGCACAAACAAATCGGCAAGTTATGGGAACCTAGAACGAGCCCGATATCCAAAGGCCCAAGGGGGGTTATCGTATTATATGATAGGTATATTATACTTCTCGGAGACATAGAACTAAAACCGCCGGTACTCTGGCTTCATAATCAAGACTTCGGAGGCCGTTAGGTGCGGGGCGCGCCGTGTTTGTTAGCTGTAAGTGTAAGTGGGATGTCGCTGACGTAGTAGCGCTATGGAACGAAGGACGCCTACTACCTATGCGCCGTGATTGCATAGGTTAGGTACCTACCTAGTGGTATTTCTTTGCGCAGCCCCTGAGCTGCATTAACTCCGGATTACAATGACAAATCTGACCACTGGAGAGCTATCCCGACCAGGTTAGATACTACACTATCAATAAACCGAGGGCCCCCCCTGAGGGGGACCGCAAGATCCCGACTTTTAGAAAGGCTCAAGGCAAGGCTTATGTCATCATATTACGTCATCCCCGTCCCCTCCGAAATTTAGCCGCTTATTCATCCTCTCCCCTTCCCCCTTCCAGGGTCACGTGCCGCCACTGCCGGGCCGCGGGGGGGGGGGGGGGGGGGGGGCCCGCCCCCCCCCCCCCCCCCCCCCCCCCCCCCCCCCCCCCGCCCCCCGCCCCCCCCCCCCCCCGCGCCACGCAGC